>NC_135778.1:12701608-13001608 GCF_028453695.1 Augochlora pura
CGCCACTGACCACAGGTGGGCCAAGGGTCAGCACTAATCAATGAAAGTCCATCTTGAATCAGATAAATTTATTTAGAATATTTCCGAGGAGCGCTTTGCGAAACACGTCTACATACTTACAATGTCAACAACCGATTGACTGATTGATTGAAAAACAACATACCGCTGGACGTCGGCCTGATAGTAACGGTCAACAATGATTTTCATATTGCTTATTCATTATTTAATCAAATATCTTTCACTAATAAATTTATTATTTCTGCTGTTTATTATATTAAATCTAATAATCGAGAACGAATAATATTGTATTCATCACAGTAAAACATAATTTTTCGGTGGGTAGTTTTAACGAAAGACACCTGTAATTATTTATTAATAATATATACATATAGTATTGTGTATAGTATTGTGTATGTAGTTTTATATTTTGTGAGTTTGAGTATACAGAAAAAAATGTTATTCTACCTCAAAAAGATTCCTTAAATTTTACATCAACATTTGTTACTACACTTCGCGAACCGACAGTGATCTCTGTCCTTCCGTAGAAAATGTTGCGTGTAGAGATGTTTATAAAAAATCACGATCCAATAGACAATGCGGATGAATGACAGCGGTACCGAGGTGAGATCCTAGGGATTTCCGAAATTGTCAGCAACGCATTCGCTCGATTCGTAACAAGCCAAGAGCCTCGCGGTCGGAAACCGATGTGTTGAATGCCGCCTCGTTACCAGCGGGGCTAATGCTTTAACTCCGACGCTGCCAATTTGGTAAATGACGACGATCTTGTTTCCCTTCGCTTCAACCGAGCGGGACGCGATTTTTTGTCGGTGCCCAGGACTCGATGTCGGCCCTCCCGCCAGCGTGATTCGTTTTGTCCCTAATAAACCCCCCCAACCGATGGGGTGGGCGCCTCACCTATTTGCCCTCCGAGGCTTTTGAGCAATCATGGAAAACGTCTTAGCCCATGTTCGACACGGTGGCTTGGATGCCGGCCATGAAAGTCAGGAGGCCAGGATGGGAGCTGATCAAATATTTTTCTTCATACTGCTAAAGGGACGGAGCGCGATCGCGCGAAACGAGGATTTCGAAAATGTGGGACGTCCACTTGGAAATCAGGTATTACGAGGAACAATCGTTCGTGGAAAAAATGGTCGACGCGATTTTTATAGTATTAATATATCGATGCGAACATAATTTAAGACGAAAGTTACGAGTGTAGAGAGAACATTATTTATGAGTATACAGTGTTCAATCTGTGTTACAATGATTAAATAATTTTCGATTAGAATAATTTCTTGTAGGAGAAATAAAATTAATATTTACAGTGTGCTTACAATTACTTCAGCGCTTAAATATTAGTGGCAAAAAGACAGAATTTTATTTCGACTCAAAAAGATGCTATAACATCCTTACTTAACAGGTTATTGTCAGAAATCATAATCACGAGTCAGACTCGTGAAAGTACTTTTTAGACTTTTTTTAAGACTTTTCGAATATCCTACACCAGACGTATTTCAGATGTCTCAAAGACGTCTTTGTATTATTGGGGGTATTTTGCAGATTTTGATTCGGTTATACAAATTAAAAATCAAATTTTATTCCAAAAATTCAATATCTTTCTTTACTTAATATTAATTAGTACTTTAACTCATTATTCCTAAACTATATCGACCATACCACAAGAACTGTCGTTGAAACAATGCAAAATCTTATCGCGACAGAAAAGATCGCGCAAGCGATATGATGAAAACGAAAGAATGCTCGTGAAAGAAACGTTTCTCTTGACATATTAGCCGAACTAGTCGTCTCACCTTTTATCACGTAATTCCCTGGTAAGGACAGGTCAACAAATATCGAGGTGGTTAGGTTTCCAGACGGCGATATCCGCGCGTCGCAAAAGAATTGTTGATAGACGGAGTCAGTCGTATTCGGCGTTTCGCTTCGAAAGACGGAATGTCTATGCTGCTCGTAAAGTCGGGCACCGACGGAATTATTAAAGTTTTATATTTGTTGACAACCGTGAGAGTCACCGGTGTCCGAGAGCCGCCGGGTCCCGTTGACCGCCGCCGAAAAGGTCACCGCCGAAAAGGCCACCGCCGCCGCTCTCTGTACACACGGTGGCCCCCGGCCTGGTAATGAGAGCCGCGTGCTTCAAGACGAAAAATTAATTACCGCTGTTAGCGCAGCGGACAGCGTTGAAACGCGGTGCTCTCCGCGCCGCGTCGCTTCTGAGAGAGAGAGAGAGAGAGAGAGAGAGAGAGAGAGAGAGAGAGAGAGGGAGAGAGAGAGAGAGAGAGAGAGAGAAAAACGAAGAAGTTCGCGGCGGCACAAAGGAAAAAATAAAGGGACGGACGCTGCTGGGGCATTCCGTTCCGACTTCCCCTTTGTATTGAACAAAAGAAACGAGACGCGACGGAGAGCGTGGAAATATGTAAATGCACGGGAAACGCGTCCCACGGAAAATTGGTATTTAACGAAGCACGAGGTCGAAGGAAAAGCGAGGGCGAGAACCGGTCCGCGGAGCCGGAATTCTTACCGGCAAATTCAATAATGTACAAAATTTGATTCCACTTCGACGCGCGGCATCTATGCCCTATCTACTCGATTACAGCCGAAACAAATTCACGGGACGCGGAGCGAAGATATTCATGAATTTCGAAGAAACTAATGAAGTCTCGAACGATCTCCAACACGGCCGTCTTGGCGTTCGAATAAATTTTTTTTCTGTTGCTCCGGTTTTTGTAAAAGCCCGGTATTTGCATAAACATCCGCGGGCGTCCACGGTGCTTTCCATTCATCGCGTCTCGTTTAATTATGCAGGAATAGTTGGAAACGAAATTGCAACCTCCGCTGAAATTACAAAAATTTCATTGTTTTCCGTATTTTTGTTTTCTGCCCGTTGAACCCCCGGTCTTGAAGAAAGGGCGCGCTTCATTACGTTTGCATTCGGATTTTCTAAAAATTAATTTGCACGTACTGTCAGCGTCGGGCCGCAATACGTTTTCTTTTAACCGAAATTAAACAAACTGGAAAATAATTGTGTGCAAAAATAAGGTAGCTGAGAAACCATAAATCATAATGCGCATTTTCATTATGATTTCTATGAGATTCGTGTTCATACTTCTGCGAATTTACTATCAACCCTTTGCATGTCTACTCTCAACCACAAAAGCTATTTATATATCTTTTTATGTTCACAGAAAATAAAAACTTATTATTCTGTTACATATATCTAACCTTTAAAAGAAAATGAATACATTTTGCTGTTTTCTTTTATTTCTGTATATTATGTATTATTATTTGTTCAACGAAAATCAATTTCGATCAGCATGGGTTAACATTTTGCAGTTCGATTTATTTCACAGTCGCGTCGATTATCATTTAATTCTTAATAGCTTTCCTAAGAGAATGAGACGATATTGCTAACTAAACAATCAAATTGTATTTCGATTGGAAATAAATAAATAAGTCCATTATATATGAAATGTTTATCACGGATTTAACCCGTTGCCACAGTAGAAGTAGTAATTCACAGTTTTTTGAAGTTTAACCCTTTGCACTCGAAGTTATTTCAAACTAAAAATCGAAAGTAATTTCTCTGGTTTACAATACTTCCATTTTATATAACAAAGTGCATTTTATGTTATAATTTATATATAATCAACATAACATAACATAACCTCAACAAGATTTGAAACACAAACTTTGTTAGTACAGAGATTATTTTGCAACGTGATAGAACAATATTATGGTGCCTCACAGTCGCCGATCGAGCGCAAAGGGTTAATATTTTGTGAAAGATGTCACTGAAACAAAACACGCCGGCATAATATTATAATGGAGGGCGTAGGACGAGAACCGTTGGAACGAAAGAGAGTCTGAGGAACTGAATTAACGTTCGAGTCTTCATTTAATTTCGGATAATATTTATTCTGTTAAAGAAATATGATGAAAAGCGCTCGACAAAATAGAGGGCACGAAAATGGTCGACGTCCTGAACTCGTTGTAACTGGATTAATAATAAGCTGAACTTTATTCCCTTCAATGGACAAGCGACGGGACTTCGACCCTTCTGCGAAATGTACGGAAGACAGTAATTAACAGGTTGCTGAACGATGGGAAATAATAGGAGCCAGACGGTGAAGCTCAATTCGCCCCAGTAGCTTTCTCCTCAAATCTGTTTGCGCCAACGAGTTCAACTTAAGGCAGGCGCAAAACAATTGCTCGACAGGGGCGTGATGCTATATTAAAACTAGCTATAAACATTAATTAAATTCCTGCCGTTTGCGTAACTACGCTAATATCCGTTCTGTCACACGGGACAGATGCGATCATTGTTGTTACGGCATTTTTATATATTACTCTGGTGCTTCTTAGATGTCTTTTAACATTTTCTCTTTTGTTAGTTAAAGGAAACTCATCACGATGCTCACTGTTTAACACAACTTATATTAGTTTGGAAACTATGAAACGGGCGTTTTTGTTTAGTCTGTGTTCAGCTACGGCGCCCGTTTCATAGTTTCCAACCCAATATATATGCTAAACTTCGAAAATTATGCTTGTCCAATTTTTAAGTAATCGATAAACCTTCAATTTTGTATAAAAATTACAAATTCTTTATTAAATTTAGTAATTGTAAATATATGTTCGCTTTAAGTAGTATTAACCTTCGATTCAGTTCGTAAAAGTAAAATTAAATAAAATTAGATAAGATAAATAAACTTTCGTCTACTACGCCTAATAAACCTTCGAATAAGTTATTTTGCAAAAGTGTAGGATGATTTATATTTAAACAGTATTCAAATTCTCTTTGACTATTAATTGAAATGCAAATTGATTCAAATGAAGTTGAACTACTATTCCCTGACTAACACAATTTCTGAACATAAAGTGAACTTTTAATTACTGTCTGTAATACTACGTGATCTTTGACTAAGTTTTTTTTTTTAAATAGAGACTGATTCGTATTCACACATGATTCAAATTTACGCGCGCGGTGAATCCTTTTTATTGAAACTATTATCTTGATAAGCTTTCCTCGAAATTCTGCCTGATTAATGTTTAATCTCCCGCAGAAAAACTTACTACTAAATACTATATTATTTGCTGTAAAGAAACAATAAAGATTTAATCTTGCACTATAGATCTTCTATTATCCAAACGTCCTTTTGCTGTCGTTGCCAGGTGTTCCATTTAAACAGACTGTACTAAATAAAATAATTATTAAAATAATGAACACTCTTTCATCGAAAATTATTGAATAAATTTCTTCATTAAACATCCGCTTAGTAATATAAAAATTGCAAAGAATCTGCCTAAATTCAATGCAACAAACGATATTAGATTGTGAAGTTACAAAGAAAACAGAATTTGTTGATTCAAAGAGTAAAGCAAAAATAAATGAATGCATGGTCTTTATAGGGTAGTGTACACAGTGATTGGTCATTTAAGCAAGACTGTTACACAACTGATGATACTAATATAATATCATCATAGTAATGATACTGACATATATGTAAAAAATAGTTTTAAATAATTTTTGAAGACATATAACTTTGTTGCGTAGACTTTGAAGTAAAAATGTACAATGCATACGTAATAATTGTATGAATTGTCACATTTCTTATTAAATTAATATATGTAAAACTTCGGTTGCTGCATTTGTGATTTTTAGATCAAGCCACGCTAATCTCACGAAATCGAAAACGCGTAATTAATTTTCAATTTATTTACAAAATATAAATTAGTGTAAGATGTTATATGTATATTACGGAAAAATATATCTGTCTTATCAAAATATACACATATTTTAAACAACCATTATCTTATTTTTACGAAATTTCTATGATAATAGTCAATCGCTGTATATACATGGCGTAATTATTTCTAAACAGCATACAAGCGTTGAAAGACGAAAATTGGACACACGGGACAATGGGAGGAAGAAGAATTCCGCGAGTCGAATCGCTGGAACGAAACAGTGGCTTTCGAAAGTTGCATTTGTTACGAACCACTCGGGTTAAAGGGAGGCCTCCGCGATGGGAAAAACTTTTCCCTCGCGGAGTCCGCGACGACTGTCGAAACCAATATAATTCCCGGCGAGTAAATTTTTAGCAGCTGTGATCGGGCGGAGGATGGGGTCCGGGAGGGGCGAGGGTTGGCACGCAATCGAGCTGACTCCACTTAATTAAAAGAGGTAGTCGCATGAGCGTATTGTCGGCACGAGAAGACGTGCGTTATCTAGCTCGTTCACCCGGTCGTAAGGAAGCCTGTGTACACACGTAGGCGGCTCGCCCTCTGCATTAGCCACCTGCTACTTGTGCGCCCTCCCGTCCCGACGTTCTAAAGCCGTCGAGTGTCACGATTTCCCTTTTTTCTTCGGCTGACCCCGTTGCACTTCCTGCAGAGACAGACGGCCGCCTCTCTCGTTCGAGAGAGAGAGAGAGAGAGGGAGAGAGTTCACCCGGACATCGGCCACTCGATAGGCTTACACGGCTCTCGAGACTATTTATCCGGTGCCGGGATCTGCGCCGAGGGTCGCAATATGGATTGGATTTAACGCGCCGGTGTCGATGCTTTTGTCACGCCCACCATCCCGCAGCTCAGATCGAATTAAGCCGAAACGCGAGTTCAATTCGCTTGCTCATTAATCATTCGAATCCCCGTATGTTTCTTGGGAATGGTTAACCCTTTGAGGATGCTTGTCGACGTACCGATGACATCGGTGCCGCGGATCTTATTCGACACGCTACAAGCGCGTAGGTAGTAACCTGTACATGATATATCCGCCGTATGCGTTCGTAACCCCTTGCCGTTCCATTTTCTTTACAATTACTATGGTTAGAATTTTTTCAATCGCACTAATTTCTTCGAAGAAAAAGGAATTTTGTATTTATTATGTGCTTACGTCTACTCAAATATTTAAATATTGGTGACAAGAGAATAAAATTTTATTCCTTCTTAAAGGAATGGATGAACATTCATACTTAACAGCTTATTGTTATAAATTTCCGTCACGAGTCTGAATCGTTAAAGTACGGCAATGGGTTAACACTTTCAAAAATCTAGGAAATTGCATTAAGTCTACCGGAAAATTATGTCCCCTAATGTCATTTTATTTGCGACATATGTTTCTCAAAAAATGGTACTATTCATAAATCGCCGTCATCCTGGCAACAGAGCCTAAGTTACGATTATATTAAATTATTATAATAATAGTGCATACAAAATTGATTATTTTTTTTTAAGAACAGATTTCTGATAGACCTAATATAAACATTAAAGAATTTTATTCGATTATATTAATACGCAAAATTATTGTACGGTATCGACTGACAATTATATGGCATCGCGAATAAATATAAATATATGTATATATAACATTACAAATATTCTATACGAAAATAAATATGACATTGATTAGTATATTAAAAAACAAGCTATAACATAAATATATACAATATAAATAGTGTAATAATATAAATATATACAATACAAATAACATTACTTATATTCTATGGGAATATAAATATAACATAGATTAATGTATTAAAAAACAAGCTCCAGGTTCTTCTAGATATTGGGTTGGTGCATATGAAATGTCGGATTTTTAAGCGAGTATATAAAACTGTATATCTTTTTTAAAAAGCTATTAATTTAATCAACATGTGCCACATTTGTTTCAATACACTTTTCACAACGCGAGTTTAATTCATAAATGTCTGTCTTCAAGAAATTCTGATTTTTCGGATCAATAAACTATAGTATGGAATTTTTCAGACTGTCTCCATTTACATACTGTTTAGCCCACAAAAACTACGCATACGTCGTACAAAACAGTTGCGAAATTAAATGAAGTAAAATATAAAGTTTTATAAAATATAGATCTTTCGCCAAGCGACTTTCGCTACTTTAAACATTTAGGACAGTTTTTACGGGCTAAATAGTATATAAATGAAGACACTCTGAAATATTCCATATCAGAGTTTATCGATTCTAAAGATCAGAATTTGTTTAAGACAGGCATTTCTGTATTGATATCTTGTTAAAAAGGGTGTAGTAAAGCAAACGGGGCATATTTTGATTAAATCAACAGCTTTTGAAAAAAGATATACAGTTTTATATATTTACGTAAACATCCGCCATTTCATATGCACCAACCTAATAATATCAAGAAAAATCTCATAACCAATGTAGATCGTAAGCCCTGGTCAATGAAGAGAGACTCGTAAAAATGTCGCGAGCGAAAACCCTGTCCCATGGAATCCCATACACCAAGTTCGGTAATATTTTTGATGCAACAACACGGCGGATTTATGTGTTCTGTATTAAATTTGGGGAGGCACGTAAAGAATTTTCATTGACATTCTGATACCTGTGCGACCGGGGTTCAAATGCAAATTCGCACATAGAAGAATTCTTATATATCGAAAGCTCTTTGAAATTCTGCAGGAATTTTTTTCACAAGGTAACGTAATAGCTATTATCGCCGACGTGTGGCATGACAGATCGGACATGCAATGCATTTTTGATTACCATAGACGGTGTTCACGGAGCCCTAGCCGCATATTCCGGTATCGTACCGAACGAACGACAACGACGGCGACGAATGTTGTGTTTGCAAACGGGAAAAGTGTATCGTGCACGTTTTAATGGGAAAATCGTGGAACAGAACGTAACGCGTACGAATAAAAATTCCGAGACTTTTTAGCTCATTACGCCTATCAAGCTTTTCATTTAATTGTACCGCGCGAGCAGGCGTCTTCTTCGATTTCTATCCGACAGCGGAAACGGGATATGTCCCGAGTCGTTTGCCCGTGAAAATTATTTAAATAAAATCGCAGTCCCGCGGCCGTAAATCATGAATGAAAAATATGGTCGGAGCCGGGCGAAGGTAGTGATTTAAAATTTCCGAAATTCCCCCGCGCCATAAATTCGAACGAAATGTCCTTATAATATCGATTCGGTCATCATTCCGGCACAGTCGTTCATTTGATATCCATTCCGGCAGAAGCATAGCAAACATATGTATACAATATGAATTCTCGTATGTTTATCTTCGTTTCGCCGGAATGAAAATGAAATGAGAACGCGCTAAATAATGCGGACCCGATAAAAACTTATTTTACAATTCGAACGAGAGGAAAGCGTACATCGGGATTTCGAAACGCGTTTATTTATTTCTAATCGTTGACGCAGCAACGAGTCGATATCCGAACAAATGCATAATTAATAAATACCTTTGACGCTGCTTGTTATAAATTCGATCGTGAACCCATTTCGATCCTATTTCGTATTATGCGGAGTAACTCGATTAATAAAATCGGACGGAATATTTTAGATTAATTGCTTTTTTTGTAATACATCTATTAGCCACGTTTTATTAATTCCTTGTCGCCGGTCCACCTCGATTTTAATCACATTATAGCTTTCCAATTTCGTGATATCGGCTTTCCTCTGCAAGTATGCGAAATAATTACTAATAAGCGGGGAAGATTGATCGGCCAAGTTAAAAAGTAACAGAAATTATCGGCGTTATCGAGATTTTCACGGGGCGTCCTTCGAAATTTCCGATCAGCCCCGTTGTAACGGTGGAACATCGAATTTCCGCGAAGGAATGTCGTATAATTAAAAGAACAGGAAGCAAGCTTGATTTCATTAAATTTCATCGATTTCGTTATCGTCCAATCGGGAACGAGCGCTGAGCAATGCTTTCATGGCAACGCGTCCCATAAAAAATCTGACAAGATCAGAGAGAGAGAGCAATATATCTTTTGTAAAAAGTTTATCGAATCGTATGGAATTATCTTTTATATTTTATTAATAAATCCTACATGCCAAGAAAAATCTAGAGGATCATCTGCTATTAGTTAACGAGACATCTTTTACAATTAATTACCTAAGTACTTTTACTTGCTATTAAGTACTTGTTACTTTACTAAATGTTAATGCTCTATCTGTCATACTATTAGGTTGGAAACTATGAAACGGGCGTCGCAGCCGAACACAGTCTAAACAAAAACGCCCGTTTCATAGTTTCCAATCTACTATATAGAATTTTAATACATTATTGTATTAGGTCCTTGAATAAGTTTTCGCTGTTTCTCAAAAGATAGCATTAGTAGTACTTCGTGCATGGAATTTCTAATGGTGACTCATCAGCAAGAAATTACTGTATGTAAATTATAGGCTGAAAATTTGTAAAATCTTCGCCGATAGATAATGCGTCGAGCAAAATCAATTTTCATCGCCTCGCAGAACGAGAATCGATGAACGTAATTCGCCGTGCGGGCGGGCACGGGAGGGGGGGGGGGGGGGGGGGGGGGGGGGGGGGGATTGGCGTAGGACGGCGTTCAAAAGTAAGGTAATGCGATTACCGACTTTAGCTTTAGGGCTCGTCAGGATGCGAGGGGTCAGCCGAACGAAAACAGATTATTTTAATTTAAAGCAACAAACTCTCCGATTCCGCGTATACTATAATCCTGCCCTCGCAAATTTGACGTACGCGTGTATCCGCATTGTCCAGGTCAGTAGACTCTGGATTAAACACCGGTGGCGGCCCGGGGGTGGGGGTGAGGGGAGGGGGGGGGGGGCAATTTCCAGCGAAGGACCAACGGCGGATCTTGATGAAAATTAAACAGGAAAATTCATGAGCTGCTCGCGTCGATTTTGTCGGTTCCCGCGACTTCTCGTTTCGTTGGAAGAAACTTTTCGTCAACGTCAACCGGCGAATCCGAGAAAGGACGAATCCGACGCGAGAGGAACGGCTACGTTGAATTGATTAAATAAAGGGAAATTATTAAGCCGGAAGAGGGGTGAACAAATAGAGCGGCAGAAACGTGACGGCTGTTCTCGTATTGCTGATTTTTCTTGCTGCAGCTTTTTATTAGCCTCGCAATGCGATTAGCGCGATTGCTAGCGATGCCTTCTCGAGTGCTATCTTTTTTAAACGATCGATACATCGTTTTGAATAGGTGATATCGATACGAAAACAATTGTAGAATTATCAGCAACTGTTTTATCAAAGGATATCCTTTATTTTGTTGTTACAATGGCTTTTTATATTCTGTGATTGGTAAATTTCATTATTTTCTTAAATAAATAGCCCTAAATAAATAGCCCTAAATTCCCCTTTTGAGGAACGATAAACATTTTGTAGGAGGCCATCAATTTTTAAGACAAATAGCAATAACTGGAAAATATTTGTTATTTCTTTTTTTAAGAAATCCGTCAAATTTCGAAAAACACTTGTTATCGTTACTGGAATCATCATTGGATGATGGACTCGGTAATTGTGAAATGATTAATTCTTGTTTGTCCGATTTGTTTTCGAGTATCAATTAACTTTATATATATTGAATAAGACTATTCTTATTTATTCTTATTTTAAGAATATTTTTATTTAAAAATAAATAAAATAAAGTATTTGGAAAGTATAAAGACAATTCTGTTCGAAAACAAATCGAAAGCACATGAATCGATTACCACACCGTAACAATTATGATGATTAGAACTTTTTCGATTCAATAATTTCTAAAATGTAGAAAGACAATTAACATTTGTCCTGTATTTACATCTACTCGAATATTTGAATATTGCTGACTCAAAAAAGACGGAACAGTATTCATACCTAACAATTTATTACTATAAATCTCCATCACGACCCGGACTCATTAAAGTAGGACAAAGGGTTAACGATTAAAGCTACAGCATACGTAGATTACAAGAATTCAGAGTATGTAGCACGAAGTGCAGTTCGAATCCCACAATTTCCCGAAAATTTATGTGAACGTATAATTTATTGACAGCCGGACAATTCCAGGTAAATTGCAGGCTAGATTAATTTTATTAAGCGAAGCATAAACAGAGTTGCTCAAGCGAAGTGGAAAATTTGTTTCGTCGATTCCAGTTGTTTATAATTCAGGTCATATAAAAGCGGGGGCTGAATTATGTAATCGTATCGGATCCGAACATCGCGGGTACCGATTCGCGCGTGCGCGTGCGCTAGAAAATACAACAAATCGCTGGAAAGAAGCGAAATCGAAAATTAATGTCCACTAACAAATCAAATTTTCTCCGTGCGGCGATAATTGCGCGGCGCCTGGCTTTACCAGGATCACTCTGTACAATCATTCAGACGGCCGCTCGCTTGCCGCCGCCTCCGCGTCGGGTAATTAAATGATAATATCGAGCGGGATATTATTTGCACTTATAATTTTTGTGGTTGCCGCGGATTAAGTGATACGTGACCAAAGATCGAACGCTTGGGAACCGGGCGACGCTCCCGCGCTGCGGCGACAGTGAACGGCGGAATAAAGGAAAAGAGCAAAGGACAGTTGGTCGAGAGGGGGGGGGGGGGCGAGGGGGGGGAAAGGGGCAGATGTCGGCGAAGGCAGAAAATGTGCAAACATCCGACAGGTTGAGCAGCTTTCACGGGAAAAGGGCGGAAATGTACCCATGGTAATGAAAATGGCAAAAAGCACTTCACTGCTAATTAATGGAAGATCGTTTTGTTCCTGAAATCCTCTTCTTTGCACGTCTGGGATTTCATCAACGCGAACGCCGCTCTATTTCGATTTGTGTTTTTCAGCCATCGCCGCGACAAATTGGATCCGCGACGATTATCCGTCGCGATTTACTATCGCCGGCTGCTCCGTGGGTACTAAAAAAACGGCTTTGTTCCCGCGTAAAGAGAAATCATATTATTTTTTAAAGTCGGCGCTGCTCGAACGGTATCTTTATATTTACGCGTTCTTCACATTTTTGTAAATCTCTCGCGCTATTGTTGTTTATTCTCGGCGCTGAAAGGCTCGTGTTAATTTATGCAGCATGTACACCCTCGTGGAATATTTTTTAATACGCTTCGACTCGGCTGCAGAAAACTGGCTGTTACATTCTGCATTTTAATTTTACCTTATTTCGTCCCTATTGTAGCCTTTCCACCTGTTATATTCTATGGCTATTATAATATTCTGCACATTACTTATTTTTTCTAGATCAAAGGAATATTTTATTCTTGTGTTAAGGTTATGTTGTCCGGGAATCTAGAAATTAGGAAATCTAAGAATTAAAGTATTATAAAGTATTATAATAAATAAAGATATACAGGATGAGGCAACAAACGTTTGTAAATATCTTTGTTGTTCATAAAGATAAGTAAAATATAGCAGGGACAAAATTTCATGGTACAATGGGATAGATACGATGCTATACAAACTTTTGTTTTTATGTCATTTTTTTAGAGATATCAAAGTCACTTTGACTTTTTTAAACGGAACAACCCTTTCTTAAACACCTACAATGATAGTTCCTTCCATTAGAAATTCAGTGACAAAAATGAATTCACACAATTACTTTTTTATTATTTACACAAGTTTTACACTACACGATTGTTTTATTTTACATAACCCCTCAATGACTGTTACATTCAATATTTTTGAAGTGCATTAAATTATTAATTGAAATTATTCGAACCGCTTTGCATTTTCCAGAAAATAAGGTAATCAAAATAAGAATTAAATGTTTTGATGGCGGTATAGAAAATGAAATAATTTCTACCGGTTTCTTCGATATTCGTTTTAGATAACGATGGGTATAGGAGACGCTGGCGACAGAATTAGTCCGAACCCGTTGTAAAATTTAAAAGCATCAGTTGTCGCCGGCATTTAAAACTGTCACGAATGGTTCTTAAAGTTCCACGGCATCGCGTAGCTACGGCGGAACTTTTAATTCAACCGCGACGGGCGGAGATTATTTAATAGCGGGCCATCGACCGTCCGGCTCGCGATAAACTGGATGCAGCCATTAATATGCAGCGGAACGTTCTACGTCTCTGAACAAATACAGCATGATAATAAGTGCGGGGTAACGCTTGCGCAGGATCTCGACTGCTATGCGCTATCAATTATTTATTTCGGTGTGGTTAGAAGCCGGAGAGCGTGTCAGAAACCGGCCAATCGGATACGGTTGCCCGAATATGATGCGGAAATTAGTCCAGAATATGGAAACTATCAATTTCAATGCTCGGCAGTCTATCAGTGAATAATCCCCTTAATAAACGGGGATTAAGGAGAGTTAGCAAAGAATTTATTTGTTCGACGGAAAATCATTTTTAAAAATCTCTTGCGGAACGTAATAATTCCTGAGAGTTTATTTTCATTTCACTGTTTTTTTCTTTACCTTTCTTTTTATCAATAATGTGAAAATTTATTCTCGTATCATATACGCAATAATAGCACGTGCATCGGCGGATTTTTCAAAGGAGACTTTACCGGGATTAACGTTCTTTTGTCGGAAGATTTATTTCTCTGCTTCGCAAAGGAATTATCCGTTTTACCGTGTGCGCATTGACTTCGGATGCACTCCCGGTGGTTGTACATCGATAAACGGAAGACGGCAGAACTATACGTCGTACGATATTCCACGATAAAGCGACACGGTTTAGTCGAACCTGTCTGTAGCCAGGAAACGTGTCAGTGATGTATACTTACGACCACGGCAAACACTGGTCAGCCGGAAGGGGGCGCGAGTTACCTTCCTGCGCGCCGTGTACGGGATAGTTCATTGAAAGTTGACAATACTTCGAGTAATGATACGGCGGCCACGATTACTGTTCCCGCTTTCAGGAAATTTCTGTCGATTCCGTTCGCGGCGAAATTATGAGCACACGTTTCGAAAGGATCTCGAGAATGTAGAGACGAATATCAAAGGATTATAGTAAATTTATTACGAGACTGTAGATGGGAGATGAAATTTTTTTACAGATAATTGAAATTAGATAAGCATTTCATGTATTCATTAATGGAGAAAACTTGTTGAAACTAGTGCGTCGATATTGTTCAACTATTTTATTGTTTTAACTTTAATCTACGACATTTTTAAAAAATCCTGTGTATACTGGATCACAGATAAAAATAATAATAATAATATATACATGTAACTGGAATAGTAAGAATAATTTTCGTCTTATATACGAATACATTAAAAATGTTTTACTTTATAACTAAACTGTGGAATATAAAAGATTGTTTACTTTTATGGTTAATTCTACTTTCATGTTCGAAAATGTGAGCTGATATAAAATATTCAATAAAATAAAGTTTTACCCGATACTATTCTCTTAAAATTTGTCCAGATTGTAGTGACATCTACAATTTAGACACTAAACATAAAATATTAACAATTTTTAGGGCCGTTGGTGAGTATTAATATCTCATCTGTTTTTAATCGACATAAAGTATGTTGGTGATGGAAAGATTAATTGATTCGATACAAAGTGGAAATTAGGAGATTAATTGATTTAATGTAACATATAATTGTGACGTTATAGAGGTTATATTCTATTTTGGAGGAAGTGTAAATACCATTCCGTCGTCGCCAGGGTAACACCATCCATTAAGTCCGCAAAAATTTGACCGTCCAGGATAATTCGGAAACCACTCCTTCGTAGGTGATTGGTTGTCCCATTAAGAACCTATTGCGAGAGGGATAGGAGACTAAATATAGAAGAGACACTCCTAGAATCTATACCCGGCCTTATGAGATCGTAAAAATGGAAGGTTATGCTTGGCGTGTTCCACAATTGGGAAAATGACATGAAATAGTAAAATTCTTGCGGGGCCGTAATGGTTTCCGAGTACTTTCAGACAATGAGGCGCAAACATGTAATTTCTACTATGATTATTTAGCAGTGACGTATGAGCTACCAAAATTGTCTTCGAAGTTTGCAGCGGTTATACTTCTTCCAATTTCCCTGGACAAATATTGTAAATTTTTGAAAACGTTCCCTCCGATTTAAGGTTATGTTTAGCGAACAATACCAGACACTCGAGGACTACTGTTCATGTATTTGTTTGATGTGGTTCGCCTCATGTTTTTATCAATTGTATACAAATTTCTATCCTTTTTTTCTACTTGTTGCACGAGAATTACCATTTTTCTTATGGTTAGATATAGCGCCTGTTTTATTATATTTCTTTTTTATATTTCTCATCGTACTATGACTACGTAATATAATTTTTGTAACTTTTCTTGTACTATTACCTTGCTCGAGAAGTTCGATTGCTCTTAACTTAATTAAATCTAAGTTAATCTTAACTCGTTTAAATACAACTTATACGATGACATATTGCACATGTCCGTGTTGACAATGCTGAAAAAATGATTAGTATTTTAGATGCTTCAGCGGTGAAAGCATTTGTTTACATTTTTACAGGCTAGAGTTGCGTTTATTCTTGCTTTCTCCACTTAAGACTTTCTTAGAGTTAATTATTTAAACTATTATCTTTTTTTTTCTACATAATATTTTGTTTTCTCCAGGGATCGCACTAAAATTTGGCTCATTAGCGAATTGCATAAGCTCAAAAGCAGAAAATACAACAATATTTTTGCGACGTAATAATTAAGCACTTTAATATCAATTAACAATAAAACTATACAAATGATGTAAATAAAACGTATGTTCGTAGAATCTAAAGTAAGTGTTCTGACTCATTGAAAAACTATAAATTCATTAATTCAACAAACGGTAAAGATACGGTGTAAAAATTTCTCAAATACGATGGTGTCCGAATATTAATGCGGCCCACTGTATATTGGCAAATACAAAAATGATCAGTTTATCATCAATCACGGGAGGCTTGATTCGTTCGTCCGTTACCAGAATTGCGTGAACCCGTAGACCAAAGCGGTGGAAGTCGAATTCTAGAAACAATTTTCCTAATGACCGTGGTAATTCAATTTGCTGGCGCGAGTGTTTACAGCACGTGTATTTTCGCTCGTCAAATGGACACGCGAACGAACAATGGGGAAATGAACGTGTTTTTCAGTCGCTTGACGAGCCGGCGTTTTACGAATTGGATCGGCGAATGTTCACGAAAATAAGTCGACCGTTATAATGAGGACCCCGTTAGCCCGTTCCATGCCGGTGGAAAACGCGTCCGTCCACCGGGAGGCGCGGGCGAGATTCTTCGCCGGCGGCCCCGGTGTTTATCGAGTAATTACTATTTTCAATTAACGTTCGTTCGATCGATTATTTTTCGCTTAAACGAAGATTGCCGTGTGATCAGTCGAAAATTCCGCTTGCTGATTGGTTTCTCTGTAATTAATTTTTCCTCGCGTATTAAATCATTCGCGCCGTTGAGCCTCGATCACCGAAACACGCTCGGGCCGACCGAAGATTTTCATATTGCCAATTACTAGGCCCCTCTGTGTGGTTGCGTGTATATGTGTGTGTGCGCGCGCGCTCTCCAGACCGATCATGATCGTGAATGTTGTCCACCGCTTTTCCATCAGGATCGGCCGTCGAACAAACAACACGCCACTCCAAATTAACAACTTCCGCGGAAATCACGCCTCATAAGCGTATTTGTTGGAATAATGTCAAGACTGGCGCGCTCCTGTGTCAACACGCGTCGCTCGGTTGTTGCTTCGTTGTCTATTTTCGAAATTTGCCTGCTCGTGTTAACGTGTCGAGTGGTAGAAATGTGCTTTTGTTGACACTAATAATATTATGCGAGTTTCGGAAGTGCACGAGCAAACAACGTGCAAAGTGCATGACTTTCTTAATAAGACGACGCTGTACGTTAGGTTATGAAATTATTTTCAACCCTTTACTCTACTGATAATAGATGTTTTTCATGTTTGATACCCTTCATCTGACGATAGCGTCAATCGTATTAATCCTTTCCTGTCGTACGTCTATTCTCAGCCAGAAAAGCTAATTATTTCTTTTTTCATTCTCTTTATTTTCTCACGAAATTAAAACGTAATATTGTGTTACGTTTACTTAAACTTTAGAAAGGAATTAATAAATTTTGCTTTTCTTACGTATTACAAGCATTCGCATACCACGTTAAAATGATTCAACACTTTCTTCATTATTCGTTCGTATATTAAAGTTATCTCGGCGAATTCTACAACAAAATTAATTTTTATAAATGTGCTGGCGATGCAATAGTAATCGACAATAATTGCATTTGCGATTACGTCAGCTACGACAAGTAATGAAACGAGGCTCCGACATATTATATGTTTAATATTTGTCGTTATTCGCAACGAAGGCGAGAAAACGATGACTTTCCGATCGTTTGCGGCGACGATACGACGAACGTATGCTTCCGCGCCTCAAGAAACATATTAAACGGCCACGTTAGAGGATAACGACGCCCGTCGAACCTGGCGGCCCGCCCCCGCTGTCGCGGTTTGTTACGGCCAGTTCGAGAAGCGATAAAAGATCGCAGCGTGTGCCCCTCCGAGCCTGTTGGTGCCTTTCGTAACCATTCAGCGAGCAGGCAACCACGGCGGCGCAGTTGAAGGGGTTCGTGATCGAGCCATCAACGTGAACGAGCAGCCAAAGTCGCTTTGAATGCCGCGACGTGAGAACGCCGGAAGTCGCGACAGAAGTTCAGATAGCCCTAATGGTGAGAAAGAAAGCGAGAGGGAAAGAGAGAGAGAGAGAGAGAGGGGGGGCGTCGGATAGAAGGCTAGATGACAGGAAGACGGGCAACGTATCAGAAATGGGGGTCGATGAAAAAGAAAACGCGGAGAACAGTGGCGGCGAGAAGACAGTGGATAGGGGGTCGGCGAACGGGAGGGTACCGGGCAAAGAGATTCGAGTAGAATCCCGATGGCTAAGTGGTTATCTTATCTTAACAGTGGCGGTGCAGCGTCTCGCCAGTATGCCACCCTAACGCTTCCTAAACGGAAATTAACACCCCTCCCCTCATCGTGGCCCTCTTGTGCCCTTCTGGCCAGATTGTCGCCGGCGTTCGGGCAGGGGGCAAGGGAAAAAGAATCAATGGATATTATCTCGCTACGGGGTAGCGACTCGTGCCTCGACATGATCCTCTTATCGGCCAGAAGAAAGGAAGAGCCCGGCGAGATCGGTCTAGGATTGTTTGTTGCGGTAACAGCCTTAATTTCCTGCGACGCGCGTCGAACCTCGACCGAAACCCCGGTTTTTCAGCCACGCGAGCCCCCGATGTAATCTCTCGGTCGATAACGTCAGGCATAGTAATCTCTGTTTCGCGGCCCGGCGAATGACGGCCCGGCTGACAGAAATTCTCCTAATCCCGGAGTTATACTATGGTGCTTGTTCTATTTGCGAATGGAAAGCTTCCAGTAACATTTCTTGTTGGCTTTCGCTGAAGTGTCTCGAACGTTTGAAATTGTGTTATCGTTGCCGTTTCGAATCGTATTATTTTGCAATTGGCTTTTCAGTTCTTTAACCGAACGAAGCGTACTTCATGGTGAAATTATTTTTTTATCCACTTGTAATCATCGAGTATATTCGTCGTGTAGAAGTTACAGTATTTCGGCTAATGACGAGTATACTTGTCACGCGTAAAAAGTAGTAAACATTGGTTATTTAAATTATAATTTTAGTGAAAACAGAAACGTATTCTCAAATTTCAAGTTGTTTGGTATATTTTGAAGCTGAGTCTGAAAAAAAGAAATAAATAAAAAATATAAATAACTTGAGATAACCTATGCGTCCCCTTAACTTATAAGCTCACGTAGCGAATTTAATTATCTGCGATGATAACGTTTTTTTAGTTGTAAAAGCAAGAGCCGGAAGACCACTGGTACAGCGTTAAATTCATTGTTATTATATAAAAAGAATAATGGAACGTTAACGAGAGTAAATGTTTTGATGGAGTACGATGAAAAAAACTATTACATCATATCCAATCGAACCCGTAAAATCAACACGATCTCGACCTAACGTTGCACGTTGCATCGGCAAATATTTTCCCGATTATACGCCAGGTATTACATCAATTAACAATTCTATACGAAGGTGTTTACATAATTTTACGAAAGAATCTCAATATTGGTGTTCGACGTATAAAGTAACATTACGTATTGTTTCTCGCTTTGCTAAATACCACTGTAGAACATCAATGTGAATTTTTAGCTTTTATTTAGCATATGGTAATGTTAAATTGAATAAATAAATATTAGTAATACAATTTTTAATTATATAAAACATATTCGTCTTTTTGATAAAATATTTTAACAGTGACATTTACTCTGCGTTTGACGAATATACTCGTCGTCGTTTGATTCTCGCGACAAATGTACGCGCGTCCTGTAAATGTAACGTCACAGCTAACCGGTTAATTCATGTTAATTTCTTCTGGTTTCATAATACTGGTTTTGTTACATTAAATGTATTGTTTCAAACAGACAATGGCGCACGACAGTCTAGCATAATAGGATCTTGATAGAATTTGGTATGAATATTAAATGCGTTTAATGAAAATAATTAATAGAAATGACGATGCAACGAGAAATATAAAACATTTTATAATTCGACAAATTTTACTGCTTTTATGACTGTTAGCTGTATCGTATTTATAACAATTTTTGTAGCTATTAGTGGTATAGTACATGCTATGAACATAGGGGATTTAAAAGAGAGGTTATAGTATTATACTTTGAATATCCTCAATTCTGTGCAATCAGTCATCTTTAAATAACAATTAACTTTCCATGTTACATGGTTTTATAGCCTAGTCAAAGTTGGGCGCTAAAAAACCATTAGTTTCTAGCGATGTCAATATTTCAAACCGTGTGACACGAAACCTCATATGCTTGCTACTCCTATATCTCGTTTGCGGCTCTATCCCGTGATCAAATTGCCGCGACCGTCAGACCGAGTCGTAACTAATAATTACTTCGTGATATGATAAATTTTATTCGCTGAAATTACCATACTCTGATAAATGCGTACCGATGCATTGTGCGGATAATTACGTTTCATAAAATTATTGGCAACGACACGGTAGCGTGATTTTGCAATCCGTTTGACGGAATAAAACATGCATATTTTACGACGGCAGCGAACATGGTGGTTTGAATTTATATCGTCCCCAAGAACTATAATTAACCTAATTTTCTGAACACGTCTCAAGACGAGAAGTTATGTAATTAAGTATTTAAACAATTATCGTGGACACTGACGAAGTTGTTCGTAATTGGTGAAATAAAGATACAAATTCTTGTTCGTCTGTTAATTAATTAATCGTTTATGTTAACAGTACTAACATTGTGTTGTATACAATTCCAGTAAACAATGACAGTAATTCGTATGAACGATTCTTCTAATAAAATTATAAATTTTCTTTCGTATTCGTTTCTTGCAAGGGTAGGAACTGATACTAATTGCACAAGTTCACAAATTCTTTAAAAGTGTAAACAATTCGCTTCCCCACGATTACTATAATTGAAAATTCTGTTGCAAAGCCCAGACTTTGACACAACCTTGTCATAACATTAATTAAACCGGTCAAAAACGACCAGTCCCAAACATTTTTGATTGTCCAATAATTGTTGAAATTGTAAAAGCTCTTTCTTAGAAAATCTTTAAATAAATTATATTGAAAACGGCAAAATATATAAATAAATTACAATGCAACGCACGTACTTCTAAGATTGGTAGTTTATAAACCAACTTTTTATCCCAATCGGTAGCCTGTGAATCGATTCTATGAATGCTATCTATTCTTCAGATAAAAATATACTATACTACTATCAGTTCCCATATTATTATACAATTATTTAAATATTAGATACATTTCACGATGAATGAAATAAATGAAGTAAAAATTGACTATATAAAATAGATGAAACAAATATCATTTATTGCTATTTTTTTTTCCACGAGGTATTTTTTGATAACCCAAGGATTTCATAACAATATCTAATTTTGAACGATTTTACATATAAATATCAACACCATTTTTCGATGTAATATCAATTATAATTACATCGGAGAATCCATATCCCAGTTGCAACAGAAATACAGGAGCTGTATAACTTTGATATTTGCTTGTTTTCCGCCCTGTTTTTCCACTAAAAAACATGAATAACGCCTTTTGTTCTCCAATTCTGTTAGTAAGTTCAGTACACGTGAATTTTGTTTTTTATAAATATGTACATAAAAATCATTGTACAGCAACCAGCGGCTTGTAAAAACTGTGGTATCGCATAAGGGAAGAATTTTGCTACAATTGTTGATTTTATTGTTATTGCGAAGTTAACGATATTATTGCCTACGTTTATCCTTCCGAAAAAAATAAAAAATGATGGGGATAATGTTTTTTATCATTATACTAGAATATATATTCTGATCGAATAATTTCTAATAAATCCGCATCAATGCAGCAATAACCATATTGCTCAAATGAGCTACATTTAATTAACAATTTCAAATCTCGAAATTTTGGCAATAATTCGCACTTAGACGCAAAGGTGTTAAAAGGCGCCTTTTAGTCAAAATAAGCATAAACAAAATCTCGCTAAAAGCAGTTTTAATAATTCTATTAGGTTGGTGAAAAAAAGATTTTGGAAAAAAAGATATGCAGTTTTATATATTTACGTAAACATCCGACATTTCATATGCGCCAACCTAATATAGTAACGGAAAGCACTTTTACAACGTTTGATGGTAACATTTCTACAAGCCAAAGAAAATTACGCATACAGGTAAGTATGCAGGCGTGAAACAGAGCCGGTGTGTCCGGGGAATGTTTACGGCCGAACGACCGTCCGATAAAGCGTTAAAATATTGAATTCGCAATTTTACTACAGACGAGAGGAGTTGCCTGTATTTAGCGGGCAGGTCTTCAATTTTAGTTTTAACTAGTAGCTTTTTGTTGGAGGAAGCTGTTAACAAAATGCAATTCAATATGAGAAAAAAGGAAGTGATAAGGTGGTTTAAAAGTTTTTAGTGGACATGGACGGTGGGGGAGGGGTGGGGGGGGGGGGGGTGCAGGGAGAGTAAAGCCGGCGGGCACAAAGTGACGGAAAGTTCCCGTTCGACTATCGCGTGTGCATAAATGTCAGGTTTATTAACGGCAACGTTCGATATTCGGCCGCAGGTCTCCGTGCAGGAGGAGGGCGAGGACAAGGGACCAATTTGCCCTCCGCTTCCGGCGCAGTACCACGCGGCTGCCTACACCACGACGACACCGCAGCTACACAAAACTATCACGGATTACAGCGGTTGGTAGCGACGTTAAGTGCGATACTTAAGCCTTTCGAACTCTGCCTGTGCATGCGCCGTTAGGCCGATTTAAATTAATTCAAACAGCGGCGTACGGAGTCGGTCGCGATTATCAGCGCCACGCCTCATCAAACATTGCATGATATTATTAAGCGCCATAAAGATTCGTACGATTCCTATTATTATTGCTCTCTCTCTCTGTTCGCGTAGTTTATTTAACGCGCCCTTATTTCCAGTAACTGCCGATAAAACCGTACAATTAGTATTATATAACCTTTATTGCACGCTAACACCACTGAAATGAAATTTTCTTTCTAACAAATCACTTTTTTTTTATTTGCGCTACGACGTGCAAATTATTATTTTTGCTGTTCTCTATTTTTAAACGTAAGTAATCTCTCGAAATGAAAGCAATAAGTCTGTGTCACGCAATGGATGTTAAACAACGTAAAAGAACTGACACTGCATAAAATATAACATCTTCGATAAATCTTTCAATAAATAAAATTGAAACAAATCTGTGCCATGTTCTGTTGAGTTCAGAATTTGCGTTTCGTATTGCATTAATACTTTAGTGACTTTTCATAAAACGACTTGACACAGTTAAGCTGAATAAAGCATGTATTTACATAACTGAGATTAAAATGGATTGAAAGCGATATAAATGATCGGCAGCACTTAAATTAAAAGAGGTCTACTTACACAAAACACAGCATTCTTTCGACCAATTCCCGCGACGGATATCAGAACTAAACCGCGTGAATTTCCTCGTACCTTATCAATGCTTCGAAAGCTCCAGTGTGCAACGAACGCAGAAATTTCACTGTATTAACTGCAACATATGATCGAAATTATAGGAACAATGGATCACTGAAATTCGGACGGATCGTCGAGGCTCTAGAACATATCCCGTATAGCATAAAGGCGTTTTAAATCGGCGCACAATGGAAGACGATCTCGTACCTAATTATTATCAATTTCCATTCTCGCGGGCACCGATATCGTTCGTTAATTGCCGGAGAAATTTCAGCGGCAGATTTCGCGAGCCGGGCCACGCGATCGATATTTATTACAGCGTTGTGTGTTTTAATTAAATAGTGGGGAAAACTCGAAACGAGCAGGTTTGCGCTGCGGCGCATTATCGAGTTTGCGTTCGGCTAAAATTACGTAAAACCGTGGTGGACTATAGGCATCGGCCGCGACGATAAACGCAACACCTACCGCGATATGCAGGCGGGCAGCGCTCGAATTAAATTACAGGCTAATGGCCGACAGATTATTATAGAGTTCGCGGCACTTAAGCCAATACTTACATGAGCACAAATCATTAGGAACTTCCACGTGATTTATTGGGCCATTGTGTGCCAGCGGTACGTCCTTAATCGATTTTAAATATCTCACCCCGTCTAGGTTTCTCGTGACTAATGAATATTGAAACTTCTACCGCGAAAGATACGCGCGTAAGATCCTAGTATAACGCTATATTCATTTTTATTTTATACATCGAACTATTAACTCTTTGCACTCGAAGCCATTTCAACTGGAAATCTAAAATAATGTTTCTGTCTTCTAGTATTTCCATTTTATATAACAAAATTCATTGTGTGCATATGACATTAAGTCTCGTGACTCATGTAACAGTTAAACTTTCAACAATTTTTTTAAATCTAAGCTTTGGCAATATCTATAAAAATAAGTTTGGAACGTATCAAAATAAATTTAATGGCGCCGCAGAGTCGCCACTCGAGTGCAAAGGGTTAAATTCTCTTTTGTATGCAGTACCTGATTTTTACGTAACACAGAACTATATTCATTTTTATTTTCTATATCGAACCATTAAATTCTCTTTTGTATATAGTACTCGATTTTGAAGTAACACAGACGAGACTTAGAATTATTAACCCTTTGCACTCGAGTGGTGACTCTGAGACGCCACTAAAATTTCCATTAGGTCTTAAGATAAATTTTATAACAGCAAAGTTTAGATTTAATAAATTGTTAAGCAGTGAAACTGTTGGTACGAGTTACAAGAATTAATTTGTATGAATAAAAATGTATTTTATTACATAGAATGTAAATACCACTGAGCAAGGAAAATTATTTCACATTTACAGTTAAAATCGCTTCGAGTGCAAAGAGTTAATTTTGAAAATAGTTTATTCATGCAAGACTAGTCATATCGAGGTTATGTTATTCGTGTCGCACTTGACGGAGACAGCTTGATCAGATGCCATATTAACGCGATCTTAACGCCATGATCAGACTGTGAACTTTATGTAACTGAAAAATATTCTGTATTCATGTTGAAAATAATTCAAAAATAGTTTTATATTCTCAAATATAATTAAATCTTCTTCTTCATGTTATTTATATTTTATATCATATTTGGTGTACCTGGTATTGCAATGCATGCCAAAAATTCGTCGTCTACGCGTTATCTTCGATTGTGCGCCAGCAGAAATAATTTATAAAAAAAACGCAGCACTCGTCGGCTTAATCGCGCCCCTAATGAATATTGAAATTTCTACCGCGTCGAAATTCTTTCACGTTCCCGATCGTGTTCCCCGTGATTACCCGCAGCGTCACGGGACGACGAAGTACAAGAGGCTCCGACGAATAACAAAACGAATTGTTTTCAGGATTCATCGAAAAATTTCCCGCGTAATTTTCGGCCGTCGCGTTTCCACCGCTGAAACGCTTTTCCTGTTTACAAAAAAATATTCGAAGCCGGAAAAAATCAGCGGCAAATTCCGCGCGTAAAACGGTTCGCCGGAAAATTTCAGGCGAATCGATGCAGAGTCGGTTGTCGGGATCCGCTCCGGTATTTTGGAAACACGCTCGAAAGTTTCGAATGCGGTTTATGCTACACGGAATCGTCATTTTTACGAATTTTCCGATCAATGTTTCAGAGGAAGCTCTTTAATGGACGCTTGAATATTTCAAGCGAAAGATTTTATTGATCCGGCGTTGTACACGCGCGCGACCGGTTCAAATCCGCCCGCGGAGACCCGGCAATTTTTATGATTTCCGTTTTACCCCGGCACTGCGCTCCGTTGCATGTTGGCCACCGACGAATCCGTGGTCAAGCATGTTGGCAAGAAGTTTCGTAAACTTGGAACGGCTTCGGCAGAAAAAAAAAAGAAACAATTTCAACTGTGGCGTGAGCTAAACGATTCTTCCGTCGACCTATAATCTGTATCGCGAGCTTCGACCAACTTCCACCGGGCTCTCCATCCTCGAGTCCAATTGAAAACCGGCACTTGGTTAAACACGAATACCGAAATACGCAGAATTCTAGTGTAATACTCTATAGCGATCGCTATAACTCGGATAGCCGATTACGCAATGCACAATGGTTTGAGAATTCGAGCTCTGTGACCCAAATTATTTTAGCTTGGTTGTTTCAAGGTTCCATTACGACAGGCAGTTAAATTCGAAAGTTATTATCATTAAGTTAAAGATATGTAATAATGTTTAAAACATCGAGTTGATCAGTATTATTGATTAAACAAAAATATTTATAAGCATGGTAAAAATCAAGTTTGTTATTTGGTAAAAATTAATTTAGACGCCAAGATTGCAAATGGTAACACACTTAATATTTTCCTCTTAACAGTTATTTAAGCTTTCTTATGAAAGCAGTTTAATGTTTACAATTCTTTATAGTTTTTAAAATACTCCTGAAGATTTTAGTTGTCGTAAAAAGTTGTTATGCTATTTGGATTAAAAAATTATTGCAACAAGATACAATGCTTTAAGTGCACCAGCTCATATAATACAGGGTGTCCCAAAAATCAATTCTAATTGGAAAATAAGGAGTTCCTGAGAGCAAGTTACTCTTTCCTTAGCGAAAGTGCAATTCGCGTCTTCGTTTACGTGTTATTAACGAAAAAGCAGTGACCAGTGGAAGATGAAATCGACTGACGGGTGGTCGAGGAGACGAAGACCAGTTTCGCTCGTTGGCTACCTCAACAAATCTCGACTCTCATTGGCCACTGTTAATGACTCGTAAACAAACTCTCGGATTGCATTTTTACTCAGGAAAAAATTGCATCAAATAACCTCAGGAACCACTTATTCCCCGATTGCGAGTGACTTTTGGAACACGCTGTACATACAAAGCCGTCATGAACTCCTTGCACTATGATTCTCTTCATGCTGTGTTAATTCGCATTTATTTGTTCTTAATACTTTCTTTATTAGGACTAGAGAATTCCTATTTCTTGTATTGTCCTTATTTACTTTCGTTTCTGTACTTTGTTAGCAGAAGAATTAAATTTGCTTCCGATTTGAAATAAATTACTAATATTCATATTTAGTAGATCATGCGTGAAATCTTTATCGCGAGTATGACTCGTTATTATAGCGTAAGGAGTTAAAACCTGTCTTTCTAATATTTCATAATTGATATATAAAGCGTTTAATTTTACTCTAAATTTTATAATTCTCTATTTTAAATGCCACATTCAAGAACGGAATCATCTAAAACGAGTAATAATTTTGATTTTGTTATAATAATTTTGATTGAATAGTTTACAGAATTCTCGGTTTATATGTTAAAAACATCAAACTTAAGAAATTGAATTTTGACCGCAGAAAGCGGGTTTACCAGGTCATTGTGCAAACGCTCCATTTGTCTCCGGCTTATATTCTCTACACCGCGAAAACGCTTTTTACTCGGCTCGCATTAACAATCGCCGCTTCCTTAAGCTAGTAGCGCAGCGTTTAGAAAGCATTCGCAATGCGAGCCGGGACCCGTCCGCACGGCGAGGAAAAGGTTTAATTGCAAACTCACGTGGCCTCTAATCGGCCGGTGCGATCGATGTCCCACAAAGATAAGGGAGAACTCGCTGGGAGACGCGCCAACGTGCGGCAATAAAACAAATCCGCGACGATAGAAAAAGCCGGCGGAAGCGCTTACTGGCAAAAAAGTTTTCGCGGTGCATGCAACGCTTGCACTGTGGACAATCCTTAAATGTGGGACGAAGGTGGAAAAAGGAATATAGATTCGATCGAAGATTTGCCGAGTCGTTTGACTCGTCGGTAGCTAATCTTAATTGTTGCTTTCATTTTTAAACTTCATTTTGAAGCTTCAGCATCAGATGACTATAATTAAGGCGGAAGAATGTTTGCTTGAATTCTTGTTATTAACACTGTTTTGTCTTCGCTTTGCTAGATTTTAGTAATCAAACATTTGTATTTGTATTAGTGTTAGTAGAATCAAACAGTTTTTTAAATATCATTCTTTGGTTTTATTGAACAAATTATTTTTGAATTTTTAAAGTTTTTCACATAGCGTATTATTTAGTGTCTTTCCCTACAGCATGAAATTAGTTGGTGTTTTTGATTTAGGAAATGTACAGAGCATATTATTTTACCAGAAATACTGGAATATGAATTTATAATACAAAAGTGAAAATTTTACAAAAGTGATTCGACATCTAATGGGTCATTATTGGCAGCAAGTAATTTTCAATTCAATCAATTGAAATGCAATCGAATCGTGATGTAGATTCTATAAGAGGTTGTAGGAAGGTAATACTGAAAAGATAATGCAAAGAAGCAAAAGTAGAACTCCATCTATTATTCTTTCCCCGAATGTAGCAGCACTTTGTTTAATCTAATTTCTATAAATTGAATAAATTGATGATTCAATCGAGTAAATTGAGTAACATCACTTTATTTAATTCAATATCTGTAAATTGACTAAATAGATGACGAGTAAAAATGCGCAAATTAAACATTAACAAATAGAGTAGCAGCAATTTCGTGTTCTTTGCCATCGAGTGCATCAAATTATGCGGGAAATTCGCGTGGATACGGTTTTGCCGAATAAGTTTTCGTCCGCGAAGCGTTAAAGATGGAGGACCGCGCGGCACGAGTCGCGATCGCGTTCCGTGCACGGTGGCCATCGTGTGTCTCTAACCTTGTCAAAAATTCTTTCTGCCTTTCACGGTATCACCGGACAGGGATCACGGAGGTGCAGCCGGTTATTCCGCTGGCGCTGAACACGGCGATCAATCTTGCCAGGCCAATTCCCCCGGCTCAAGAATATCCATCTAATCCGCCGCCCATACCACCGCCGCCGGAAAAGTATTACGCCAGTACGGAGATCTGCAAGGTGAGTATCAAAAATGTACGGCAGACATGCGATCCGTGACGATTAGTCCTTCTCGAGGCATTAATGCGGGCCACTTCGGGCCGCTCGGAACTGTGTCAAACACCACTTCGTGACTCTAGGATCTTACAACGCGATCGCAGCACGCGGCGAGCCACTTGAATCGTTTCCCTTTCGAGGGTTGCTGCCCCCGCGAGCTTATCCGACGGGCTCCTCTTAATTCCATGTTGTTTCGCTGCCACCGCTGTTCCGGCTTCTGCTTTAATTTCATTTTCGCTGAATTTTGTCCCGCCGTGATCCCGCGCTACGCGAAAATATAATTTTTACCTTACGCCGACCCGACACACCAGATACAGCTTATTGCGTACCTGCAACACCTACAGACAGATTCTAGTCATTTAGACCAGATTTGAAAAAGTTGTGCCGTTTTAAAAATGGAGATACAATTAATTCGTTTGTTGAAGATTGTTTCTCAAATTAATTCTTCAGAGTTCAACAGTTTAAGCGAATATTTATTGAAATAATCATTTATTCGAATAAAACAGTCGAATTCAGGTTGTAAGATTATTATTATTTCTATAATATTTGGTAATAATCTAATCCACTAAGCTGAACTTTTGCACGTACGTTTATACATGTTTGACGTAACAGTACAAATGATTACATGCGATTTTATTAAAAATTATGGTCGTTATTAATAAATAGGTCACGAAAATACTGTTCGATTAAATGCATCAAATTCGTGTTCTAGTCAGTTTAAAAAAAGCAAATGCCATCTGGTTTCATTCGTTTTTTGATTTCATAATCAAGTTCAAAGTTCAAGTAGTTCATTAAGTTCTTCGTTAAGTTCCTTAGTACATAGTTCAAAGTATGTAGAAGATTATGAGAAAATAATTCTTGAATGTCTGAACAACAATTAGAATTAAAACGATTTTGCAAGTGCTTCACTGTACACGACTATACAAATTGAATAATCAATAGCTAATCATAGTTGCAATAAAATAAAAATAAAAATTGCAATCTCAGCATCTTGAAATCCACTATTACAAAAAAATAGCCCTTATTCTTGGGAGGATTATGCACCGCTCGTATAACGCGATTTCGAGTTCGATGAATCGGTTTCATCGTCGCAGTGGAAACGCGGCTTTTCGCCGACGCGAACAGGATCAAAATCAATTTTTCCCACGCTCGGAATTTGCCGAGCGCCGTTCGTACACTTCGAACGAAGAATAATGAAGCATAATGGATGAAAAACATGGCATCCAGAGGGCACTATCAATCATAACTAATGCGAGACGTCCAACAGGAACGTCTTTCGTGGGCGCACGCAGATCACCGGGCGATACTGTAAAGGGTGTGTTTATTGATTACTTTAAGTTCCCGGTTGGCTTGCGCGTATTTTCATCTGATTACGACGTCGCTCCCCTTTAAGCTGTACATTGCTAATCGTCGCCGTATTTACCGAAGAAAGATCGTCCATGATTTTTCGACGTTCGCTTTCTAATTGCTCCCGAGGCCGAGGGTAACGTAAAAATAATTGAATGGAACGGGGCACTGATAACGGGTTCATGAATAATACGAACGCGGTAATTAAATACTCGGAGGATCCGTTCGAGTTAACGCGACGCTGCATTTGGCGGAGCCAAATGGACTCTACTGCAGCCTGGCTGCGTCTTGTAAAATGTAAAATGAATAGACTGTCGGGGGCGTCACGGCTTCGTCAGTTATAGCGACGAATTGTGACGTTATATGTGTAGTATATATTATTATTGTAAATTATATCGTAGAAAATTAGACGATATTGTACAATAGGATTACTACGAGAACATATAAATTCAACTTTCAACTTTGCACGAATTATTTCAACGCGTACATAGCCACAACTGTCTACTTGGTACAACTTTATACTAATGTCCTTCAACTTACTCTTAAAATTGTCTATCGGATGCCGAAATATTCCCGATATCGCATATGTGCGGACTGTATAAAATGTAGGACTGGAATTTAGCTCAGAAAACTTATTTATTTAGCCTGGTACTTTGTTACATCTTTCCTCAGAGGTCTAAGGTCCTCGAATTCTACAACTCTGATGTTCTAAAAAATGTTCCTTTATTTTAACAATAACTAATCAGCGAGTCTGTTTCAAAAAAGGCACCCTTCTTTTGCGCTTTAACGCGTTTTTTGGGAGGTTGCTGGTGCATGGAAGGTGGGAGCGACAGCAATAGCTTAACAATGGCGGGGAAATTCCTCCAGGTGTAATTTCGGCGTGCTCACTGTTATAAACTAATGTCGGACTTACCCTTCGGAATTTTCCCTTTTTTATGACACGTCTTGGCTATTTAGACCGAGAGAAGCGAAATCCTAAAGTTAACCTCTTGCACTATAATAACGAGTCAGACTCGTGAGAAAGATTTCATGCACGATCTAGTAAATATGAATATTATTAACCTCTTGCCGTATCATTTTCTTTATAGTTACAATGGTAAGCACCATTTTGGTTATAATAATTAATTAGGAGAAAAAGAAAATTTATATTTATTGTGTGTCTACATTTACTAGAGTGATTAAATATTGATTGCAAGGAAATAGAGATTTTTAATCCGATTTAAAAGAAAAGAATAACAGTAATATTTAACAGGATATTAATACAAATCTCCGTCACGAGTCTGACTCATTAAGATACCACAAGGGGTTAATTTATTTCAAATCGAAATCAGATTGAATTCTCCTATTATCAAAGTACAGAAGGGAAAGTAAATAATGACGATACTAGAAATAAGAATTATCTAATTTTATTAAAGAAAGTATTAAGAACGAATAAATGCTTTGTAAACCAATGTCGGAATTACTCTTCCGAACTTTTCCTTTTTTATGACACGTCTTGGCTATTGGGGTCGAGAGAAGCGAAATCCTAAAGTTAAGCAATAAAGTATGCGTTCTCTCGACTGCAGAATTAATTTAACCCCTTGCATTATGATTCCTTTTACGCTGCGTTTATTAGCATTTATTTATCCTTAATATTTTCCTCAATAGGGCTAGACAATTTTTGTTTCTTTTATTGTCTTTATGCACTTTGGTTTATAGACATTGATAACCGAAGAATTTATTTTAGAAGAAATTAACCCTTTGCACACGAAGCTACTTTAAGATTAGATCCAAAATTGCTATTTTAACCAGTTATAGTATAGTAATTAGTATAATCTGTGCATATGAGATTGAGTCTTGTAACTTGTAAAACTGTTACGCTTTTAACAGAAGGGTCTTCAATAATGTCAACATTATTTTGTTAATTATACAACAATTTTCATTGGCGCTTCAGATGCGCCACTCGAGTGCAAAGGGTTAATAATATTCATATTTAGTAGATCTTGCATGAAATCTGTAACACGAGTTAGACTCGTTATTATAATGCAAAGGGGTTAAGTCTAAATTGCATACCAGCTGTTAGCAAAAAATCCTAACCTCACAAATAGCCGGCTAGGCACGTCCGTGTCATGAAGAATATTAGTGCTGGCCACTAACACGGACACGTTCAGAAAGTATAACTAAAGTTATCGTACAACAAGAAATAAAATCCTCTCGTTATTTCTCTTTACTACGAAGATCAGTAAATTCCTTCTTATTGGTCAAGTCATCTATCAGCATTTCACAAGTTCCTACAAGTTCCAGGAGGAAGAGTAATTGATACCGTTGTCGCTCAACTTATCCCCATTTTCTTAGCAAGACCATTAAGCTCCTAATGAAAAACTTCCACAATTTTTCATAGATATACTTTCAAATGTCGCCTCTTTCAGAACATCGAACATTTTCGCAACCCATTAATATCCTAAATTTTGAAAAGCTTCTCGAGACGAATTTAATATAGTTTTGAAACAAGTTGCACTTATGAAGGAATGACTACTTCATTGCTGGCCGCTGATTTCTTCTTATTCGTATTTAAATTTTTTTAAATGATTCTTTGAATGTCTTAACCACTTAGCTGCGACAATTTATTTTGGAGATTTTTGTTATGCGTTTTATCGATTACAATGAGTATAGTTTTGTAGACAGTGGTTCTAGAATTATTCTAAACTGTGCGAAATTTATGAATATGTTTTATAAGTATTTTAAACTGGATCGTAGGAGAAGTATTTTTCTTGTAAGATGTAAAATTGCCATTTCCTTGTGTATACTCGTCGTACGCAGATAATAGGTTAAGAGATTCAAGATGAATGAAAATTTCTTTAACACGATAGATTCGTTGCAGATTGCATCACATAGGCTCTGATATAACGATAGAGTTATATATATATATATATATATCAGAAAACATTAATAAATGTAGTAATATATTTAACAATAAGTTCGTTTAAATTAGGAAATTATAGACTAGGATAGTTAACAGAAAAGTATCGAAACTGAGGACACGACTACTTAACTACTCTTAGACTTCTTAAGGCGATCTTCGTTGTTTAAACTGTTACCATCGCAAAGACGAATGGCGTTCGCTCTCTTTGATGTCGTGTCTCTTGGTCCCTACAATGTCCTAAAAGCTATATTGTCCTTAGAATTTAACGCTCGCCTTACATTTACAGTACTACATAAATATATGTTACAACGCGTAGAATGAATAAAACGAGAATTCTCATTTCCTGTCACTAATAAGAGTATTATATTATACCAATAATGCATGACATAAAACCTAAATGTATATCCTCGTACACGTATAAAAAGACCGCGTTGAACATAACCTATCAGAAGCGTACGAAAACTCTTTTCTAACACACAGACCTGATAATACAGTCATTGAAATCAATTTAAGAATCTTTCATTAAAACACCCAGCACCATAGTTTGACAAAGAGTAATGTTAAAACAATATAAGCCTTGAAAAGTTCTTTGAAAATATTTCTAGCGATTTAATATCTCGGTTTTTGAAACGAGTAATACGCAATTGTTTGCAGAAAAAAGCGAAACAAGGTGTACGAAAACCATCTAAGGATCTTCCGCGCACACATTTCCGACCGCGAGGATTAAATATTAATTCCGTCTGTAGAACCGCTGGGAGATTGCGCGAAATGAGGAGGGAGATAAGGAATAACGTTCCTTGTCGGTGCGTTTGGAAATATTTTCGGCTTTTCCGTTTCATCGGCGCATTTGCCTTTTATTACAGAATTCTCTGCCGCCGTTGCCGCCGTCCCCCACGCCGAGCACGCCACCGCCAATGAGCGCGAAAGCCTCCAGTAGCATGACAAGCTACAGTCCCGAGGATATGCTTACGGAGGAGGAAGACGAGGTGCCCGAGTGCATCTTAGACTTCCCTCGGGAGAAGCTCAACATCGTTGAAAACCTCGGCTGCGGATACTTCGGCGACGTTCACATTTGCGAGGTCGACAGGTTTCCTGGATACGACGAAGTTTTCCGGAACACCAGCAGCGACCTCGTGATCGTTAAGTCCCTGAGACCCGGATCCTCGGATGCGCTTAGGTGAGGATTCTGTATTATCATCAACTGCCTCCGCGCCGCGTATTAACCCGAAATTTGTCGACATTAAGCAAATAATCGCGGAAGTCGAACGAGTTCCGTGGCAACCGAGAATCCCAGGGGTTCTCTCGCTTACAATATTTCGATAAACTGTCGATCGTGCGTTACACAGGGTAGTGGTGAACCATGTAACATCGACAGTCCTTTTGCTTTTAACCCATAAGTATTATTACCGGTCACTGAGAACGTTCATAATTACATATTTCTCTGCGGTGAGAATATATAAGGTTACCCTATATAGACTATAGCATTTTTTTTTTAAATAAAAGCAAACTATTTGGAATTTTATTGATTCCTTTATTTAATTATCAAGTAGCATATATGGCAATTATATGTAAAAGATAATAATTGTCAAATGATCACCGCGACTATGTTAACCGACATTACATCGAATATCGAAATTTTCAATAACATTTTCGCGTATATAGACGTTTAATTCATCAATTTCATTTCCAAGGTCATTTTCCAAATTGTAAATTAACGGAAACTGTACTGTTTTAAAATTCGACGACCGAGATCGAAAGAGAATTTTTAAAGAGAAAAATATGGGACAGCTTGATGTATTAAATGCATATTTATTTAAAGCTATTTTTATTCGGTATATTTTATGACCGTTCTCGGTACATATTTTCTTTCGTTTCCATTACAGCGAGTGTTTGAATAAAATTTGACAAAACATACCTCGCACAGTACATATTTAATATCCTGGATATTGTACAAGTTCAGGTAAAATGATATAACTATTTCAATTTTGTATTAATGTTACACTGGTTCCTACCTGAAAAAGGTATTTTAGTTGTCACTGAAAACGAGGATTTGTTTTCGTAACATATTTAGAATTCTAAAAAGAAAAGCTATCAAAAGATTTTATTCTTCTTCAGTATTATTTTTAAACAATGAATTAATACTAACCGTACCGAGCGTTAACAGTGACTCATATGTGTTGCTTTATAAAATTTCCAAGACATAATTTGTTTCAAATTTTTACAAGTTCTATATTAATATATGTTATAAGATCTAATATTTGCCAGTCATATCATTATTGCGATGTCATTATCAATCCAAAGAACGATACTAAAATTTTGAAAACAAAATTAGTTGAAAACACAATTGTACTAAATTACAAAGCAATTATAACAATGTAGTAAAAATCATTCCTGTGATTTTCGTATGAAAATAGAAAACAATTGCAGATTTATTTAGCGATATACAAAATTAGATTAATTATGAACGAATATATTTTTATCGAGAAAATACATTCGACAGGTCACGACACTAAAAGCTTCGAGTCTAAGATACCAACCGCGTCCGAAATTTTCGGCGCAGCTAATTACGCTGGACGGGGGACGTTTATATATTTTAATCTATATAATACATTTATTATATATTAATCGGACCGACCGCGCGGAGCGCGCTTGAAAAAGGCAGCGGGGCACACGGGGTCAAGCCATCCAGATAATCAATTACTGTTTCGAATAAAACTTCCGTACCGTTTCGATCCTCTTTTTTTCCGTCGGCGACGGAGCCGGGAAAAATTTGACGCGAAATCAATATTGGCATTAGACGTTCGAACTTTCCAGTTCGTTATTGCCTCGTGATTCGCAGGCAGTTTAAATAATTCCCCGGAGAGTTTAGCCGGTTTCAAAGGATATCTAGGTCGAATTGGAAGCTCGATACAGTCAATTACGGGTACTGCCGGGGCAATCGTAGGTACACGGTATCGGTGTTGCGTCGTTAAGGCCCGTGTCGGGAAAAATAATAGCGTCGCGCGCGCGCGCGGCCCCCTCGGAGTTATTCGATTATAACTGCAGTCGCCGGCCGTTTAAACACCTTTTGCATTATCGCGTCCGGGCAAATTAATGCGTCGAGCGTGTTATTATATTCGAAATCACTTTGCGCCACATTATCGAATTATCCCGTTAACGTGCCGCTCTAGATATAATCGATTGGGATAATTTTCTATCGATGTCCTATATTTCCATTATTTCCCTTCTATGCTTTCGTTCGCCAACCTTCACCTCCCACCTCTCCCTACCTTCGCGCCGTTCTAACGATCGTAATAAATGAATCGAGGGTAACACTCTGCAATCGGCCGCTGTAATTCGCCGGCGTTATTCTATAACTGGGTCGCTTATCTCTTTGCGCTCGAAACCATTTTAACTTTAATTTTAAAATAATTTTTCTGACATGTAGCATTTCCATTTTATATGACAAAAATTGAATCTTGTAACTCATGCAACAACAGTTATAATTTTAATAATTTTTGAAATCTAATTTATCATAATGTAAACATTTTTTTTTTAACGTGCTGTCACAATTTTAACGGTGTCTCAGAGTCACTGCTCGAGCGCAAACTTTTCCGGCTACCGTGCGCAGGTTCAACACCTGGTTTACGAACATTTCTTGTATTCCTATTAATTTGGACAAACATCAAATTGACGAGTATAGGAAAACGTAATTTCTGTGAAAAAGTGATTAATTCAATTTAGAAATAATTTGGTTTCAGGATATTATTTGACAAAATTTGCGCATACAATATTAACGGACTCAATTTACACGAACTCGTATTTTATTCATAGTCATTTGTTATTTCATAAAAACTTGCTATATTATCTGTAATTATCAATAATCGTATATAATAATAAAACAAATTCATTGAGATCCATTCTTGTGGTGGACATTAATTCTTTAATTTTAGATTTGTTATAAACTATTTTTTAGCCATTTAAATAAACATGCAAGCATGTACCATGGATGGTACACGTGACACGAAATGTGTTAACCCTTTGCACTCGAAGGCATTTCAACTGGAAATCTGAAGTAATTTCTTTGGCTTATAGTATTTCCATATTATATAAAAAAGTATATTTTATGTACATGTAATTGATTCTTGTCATTCGTAATAACATGACATAACCTTAACAATTCTTTAAACGCAAACTTTGTTATCGCAACGCGATAGAACAATTTTGTGGTGCCTCACAGTCACCATTCGAGTGCAAAGGATTAATATTCTTTGTTCTGGCGCACAGTGGAAAAAGAATGAGATACAACGGTCAACAATCAATTTATCGGTGTTTCGATAAAAGTAAAATCGTTCAAAGTTAAATTATTAGAAAGGAAATTAAAACTAAAACAATATTATCTTTTCTCTTTTTCTTTGTGACTGATTCATACAGCTTTGGCTTTCTAAACTAGTTAAATGGTACATCACATAAAAACGAATATTTTTCGTAAAAAGTTCTCGGTATTCATCAGTGGTAAACATACCTCTCTTAATTAAACAGGTGGTTTTACTTTTCTGAAAACACTAAAAAGTTTATTTTTGGCCGCTGTATCTCGGTTTTTACCAACTGTGCGGCGTGATGATATTAGTATCTACCTGCTGATTAATTTTACTTTGATACCGGGAAGATAAATTCGTTAAGAAGACCGATTTATTTATTACAATTAACCCTGGAATCACAAACGAGTATTGAGAGTTAGGTTAAGAAAGATCTGAAACGTAGGAAAGAAGTAAAAAAGTTTTAAAGTTGAAATTTGTAAATTTAGTATATTTTGGTACATTATACCAAATATTTGGAACGTGAATTCCACGTTGCACACGGTTATGGTAAAGTTATTTCAAGGATTATGGTTAAAGTTATGTCAATTATGTCGATAATCAAGCGACGAGGAAGGAAGTTATGAATATAACTCAAATTATTTATAATTCTTGACCTTTAAACATTTTACATATATTAAAATTTACAAATATAATTTAGTTTTCGCCAGAATTACAATTTAACCCTTTGTACTCGAGTGGTGACTCTGAGGCACCACTAAAATTGTTACGGCACGTTTCATAATAATTTTTATATTATGAAAAATTAGATTTCAAAAATGACTAAAAATATATCTGTTATTGCATGAGTCACAAGATTCAATTTCATATGCATAAAATATATTTTGTCATATAAAATGGAAATGCTGTATGTCAGAAAAGTTATTTTAGAATTACAGTTAAAATAGCTTCGAGTGTAAAGAGTTAAATATCGAACTGTAACATAATTTGACGCATGACGGGTACAATCGTCATAACACAAAATTCTGCCACATCTCCATGACGGACATAGTCGTCGAACACACTTAACTGGTTAAAAGAAAGTGGTAAAAGTATACCTTGAGAAGAATTTATACATTTGTCTGTGAAGAGCTTGATCGAAATCATTTCCAACGAAACAAGACGCTTTTCCGCGAGTGGGTACTCAAGTGCGAGGGCAACGAGCCAATTCTCGTGCGACTACGCTTCTTCGATTTGTGTATACCGATGTCCATAAAGTGGCGGCCGAAGCCAAGGAAGCAAAACCGGATGTACATGATAAAGCGTGGTGTCCCGGGGACGAGCAGGCTGCGCGTTATCGCCGCGCCGGCACAGTGAACGGATGATCCGGGTAGACAGGATCGGGGATTACAGGTTCCTCCGCTCGGCGGAACGTCGGCGCGGGACGTGCACCGTCGACGAGAAGATGACGGGATGCTAAAGCCCCGAAAGAACAATCGTTTCCACCCGGCGTTTTTCTATTTTTCAAATTTTTCTCAACACTTTCGATAGCGACGATTTCAGAAACGCCGTGGACGACCGCGTCGATCGTTCGCGCTCGCGCTCTTTTCGCTCGCTTTGATACGTTTTTCCGCGAAATCGGCGAAATTCTCGTTAACGCGCGACCCCGTATGGAAATCCGATGATTATCGCGGCGCGGGCACGCGAAGCGTGCTCGCCGAGCGAGCAGCCGACAACTCGAAGAATACCGGATTTCGAGTTCACGGTGGGACGCCTTTGCTTGTGTGCTCGGCGCCCCCGTGCCACGGCAGCCGACCGGTGCCGCTAATTGCGCCCTTCATTAATTGATATCCTTCGTGACAAAAGCTCGTTCGCGAATTTCGCGTGGTTACGCGGTGTCAAAACAATATTACAAATTACGGCTCGAATTACAGATTCGTTCCCTCGACTCCGCGCGACAGCACTACGCGGGAAACTTTGACTTGCCGCACGGTCAAACGTGAAACGACAGTGTCGTGTCGAACGCGAGAGTCTCGCAGGGAAAGTTTCCGTTCCGGGAATTTCAATTTCTCGGACTGGAAAAATCGGAGGGCACTTGCCGCCTCTCGTAATCGTAGTTTTAATAATAACTTTTGAGTTTCGTTAATTTTAACTTGCCCGTCTTGCCTCAATTACAAGACAAGCAAGGGATGTGTTTGTTTTTTATTTGATAGGGCGATTTTTTTCTTCTCTATTCTCTCGAGCTTTTCCACTTTATTTAATTATCTTTGTTGCTGATTTTTACTGGTAGTTGTTTTCTTATTTTATGCTATTTTTGTGACATATTGTCGTATACTTTTTAATACAGAAACTTTGAATTGTGGCATATGAGATTTACGTATTTATCAGAAAAAGCATTGTGAAAATCGATTATAAGCTCGAGGAAATTATGCAATTTGAAATATTAATAATACGAAACGTTAATGATCAGAAGTTTAACCAACAATATCTCTGAAGTAAAAACATGTAACATGCGGCGTTCTTCCTTGCTGCCATAAAATTTGGAATTGAAGATAACACGACAGTATTTTCAAAGTTTTTAAGTATTTTTATAATCTTATAATTGATATATTTATTCACGTCACATATATTAACTGTGCAATCTATATTTAGTAATATAATCAGATATATTAACTACACGATCTATACTTATTAATATAATCAGATATATTAACTACACGATTTATATTTATTAATGTAATCAGATATATTAACTACACGATCCAGTATTAGAGATTTTTCATCATTTTTCCACCGGGCTTTGAGTTTTTCTTCGACGTTCCGCCCGTTTGGCATATAAACAAATTACGGAGGGTCAGATCTGGCAAAGCTTTACACGATCATAATTTCCTCCGCTCCAGCGGAAAGTTTTATTTCGTTTTCCTTTTCCCGAAACTCTTGCGTTGATCTCCAGAGACGCGCATTTTCCCGTTTGCACACCGAGCACAAGCGCAGTTACAGACGCGAACTCCTTTGCCCTTAAAATTGCTCGTCGCAATAAAGTTTCGTAATTAAAAGCCTACTATACACAGGAAACCGAATGTTATATTTTTCAAAAAATTATAATATAAAATATTAGAACGTTAGAAACTATTAAACAAGCAACCAACTTTTAGGACGATGGCGAAAGCTGAGAAACTTAATTTCAAGATAACGTTTGTTTTTAATTATTTGGTGCCATTTATTGCAAATTTATGAAATCAAAATTATTCACATATTTGGTTACTCTGTAGAGATTGTTTAAACAATTACTCATCACTATACTCATCAATTTCCGAGATATTTTTGAAAGATATTCAAGATTGTTTGTTTTTAATTATTTAGCGCCTTTTATTGTAAATTCAAAGAATTCACTCACATATTTGGTTATTCTGTAGAGATTGTTTAAACAATTACTCATCCTTTTACTTATCATTTTGCGAGATATTTTCAGCAGATCTTAAAGATAACGCATTGTTTGTTTTTAATTATTTGGTACTACAGAAAATGATAAGAAGCAAAATGATGATTTGCAACTATCCCTCGATGGCTACAAATTCATATAAATCGAATATTATTATTAATATCTTACTCTGTTCCAAACGTATACTATATAGTATAAAGGTTCCTAAGTGCTGTTAGGTAACATCCACAATTCCGTGGAACGCAAAGGATTAATAATTTCTACAATTGTTTCAATCTTTCCAGTTTCCGGTACAAACCTCGACCCCATAAACGGGCACGTGCTCTCATATTGTGATTACTTCCACAATAGTTAAATGTCAACTTTTCCCGAACGCTTTGTTGCTAACTATTACGTCGATTGCTGCAAAGTAAAACTGCACAGGATGCGTTCGCTGGTCAATCGATTCAACGGACGTCGGGGTTCAGAAATAAGCAGTCATCGGGGGGCCTCAGGAGCATCGAGCTTGCTCTTATCCGGATCATAAATATTAGACAAGCGAAACACAACAGGAGAGCTCTATTAAACATGAAGCTCGGAAGCGTTCTTGAAACGATAATCTCGGTAGTTGTTATCCGTTGGTCGCGCGTTACGTAACTTCAGCCTGCTACAATCCCTCTCTTATCCTTCCGTTTTTTTCTCGTTCGTCGGCCCTCATCCTTCTCCGCCTCTCTCGCTGCTTGCCGTTTTCGTTAGAGTGCGAAAAGGAGAGAAAGGGAGAGAGAAAGATAGAGGGATAGAGATAGAGAGAGAGAGAGAAAGATAGTTAGCGAGAGAGAGAGAGAGAGAGAGAGAGAGAAACAGACGAACAAGCCCTCGAGGAACAATGATGCGATGCCCAGACAAAGTACTCGCATTATTTCGAGTATACGTATATACGCGTGCCCGTATTCAATAGTAAGCTGGCCGGCAGGCTATCCGACTATAAAGATATTACTTCCGAGTGTCCCGTGTATTTTCCAGGATAGAATTTCAACAGGAGGCAAAAAGACTGGCACGGCTGGCCGATCGGAATGTCGCGCGACTACTCGGTGCCAGCCTTGAAGACGACCCCATGTGCATCGTATCGGAAAACGGCGAGCACGGGGATTTGAATCAATATTTGCAGAGCCACATCGCTGAAACGTCGATCGTGCACACTGCTAAGACCCTCAGGTACGACTAATTATTGTGCATCTACGCAATGTACGCACAAACAAATTTTAATATCGATCGGCAGACTACGATCAGGATTAAATTCGCCGATAAGGATTACCGTTCGGCTCTCGAGTTGGCCGTGGGAAAATTTCGATTGTGCGAATGGCAAACTGGACATATTGGATGATACAGTTTCTCGATTATATTGCATTCGCAACTTATTTGTCAATGATTTTTTAGAGAAAGATTTTGTTACAGATTTTGCACTCAATGTTCTTGTAAATCGTATTCGCATTTTGCAGTACAAATTAATCCTTTTGTAGATCATATTTATCTTTACGAACTCTAAATTAATGCTTTTGTAAATTGTATATTATTTCCAAATCTAAAACAATATTTTGAAAACAATAATCACGTGCTTGTAACGGTTTCTAATAAAGCTTATATTTCAGTTAAAAATTGAATGACAGTTTATAAATATTTATTCAAAATTGATGGCGATTAATTACCTGTAATTTATTATTATTATTTTGTAATGAATTATTTAAAATTCGTATTAAATTTAAAAATCAAATGGCATTTTATAAATAATTTATACAGAATATTCATTGATACAAAATGTAAAATTTGAATGAAAAATGGACAATTTTGATTTGTCAAGTCATTAGTTCTATTTACAAATAGGTGAATTAGATCTATGAAAGAATTAATTTTCAATGCAATTCTTATATCAACATTACTCTGACTATAATCTTAATTGGTTTGAAAATAATGAAATTGAAATGAACTATAATTAAAATTTACTTATTGTTAATTGTAGATTTCTGGTAGAGTACATTAAGAGTACAGTCAGAGTACATTAAAAGCAATCATGAGTTCGCAATAATTTGTTCTATAATCTGTGTTGGAAAAGTTGCAAAACAGCATTTTCCATTTCACAGAATACAATCTAACATTCTATTAAAATTTGCTATAATCCTTACAGGCCTGAATTTTACGTGATCAATGTAAAATCCGTCACAATATCAATTTCGAAGCAACAAGTGCCCGAAAGTGTTCAGATCTTGAATTATTACGAACCAATTGCTCCACGAAATTCAATCGTTTAGCTATACCGTATTTATGATTTATGCAACGTACAATCGAAGTTCAACCACCCTTTATTTATTTAATTAACATTTTGTCCAACAGGCCTCTCTGTTTCTCGCATTTAGAAATATCTTCGTGTAATGCACAAAATTGAATATTTGCAGAATTGACGAATACTTTTAAATAAACAGTTATTTTTAACAGAAATATTGTCATGCAGATGGATCGAATTAAGCTCATTAACCCCTTGCACCATGTGACAATATTTATCAAATCGTGGACGAAATGTTCGTCGCACGAATCAAACTCGTTATTATAGTGCAGTGGGTTGGAGACAAGAATGACGATGTGCACGATGATGGTTTCAAGTGCGAGAAACCAAGGAGATAAAATCGGCGCGGGCGAAATAATATTTTAATTAACGAACTCCGTTTGCTCGCGATTCGAAAAAAAAATTGTCGCGATTCGAATAAAAAAATTGTCGCAATTCGAATAAAAAGATTGTCGCGATTCGAGAAAAAAATTGTCGCGCTTCGAATAAATAACCTTTTTACCCGATAATCGTGGCAGGCAATTTTCCGGCGAACGTTCGCCGGTGTTCGCGGCTCCCTCCCCCCCGCTCTCGGGGCAAATTAGTTTCATATATTACAATGTGTCAGTTAACCATGCTGTCGGATGATGCTTGACTTTTTAATCATTCGGCCAGCAGCGGGGGAGCCGTGTACACTCCGCGCTGTAACCCGCGCGTGTGTCCAATCGCGAAAATGAAACAACGGCGATTTTTCTTGTCGCTCCATCATGCGCGTGACGAATGATATTCCAGCTAACGATGGCTCCCGTCCGAGAACAATGAACCCAATTTTTCGATTTTATCGTTGCGAGGTACGTCAGTTCCAATCACGTTCGAGGCGCGGCGTTGGAAATGCGGCGTGTCCGCGAATCAGTCGAAAGTGCTCGAAATACGAGAAATCGGCTGAAAATGAAAGGTGAACGACAGAGAAGATCATCGGTGCTGATGACAGCTGTCGGCGTGCCGTGTTTTTCCCGCGCGACTCGTTTTTCCCTCCTACCGCTACCATCAAGAGAAACGATCGCTCTTTATCTTCGCCGGCATTGATCATGCACCACGAATCACCGATTCAGCCGAGCTACAACCGGGCTCTACCTCTTGTATCGGATGTAACTTGCAGCGGATGCTTGCAACCAGATTACCAGAACGTTACTGCGAATTCCCTTTTTCCGCGGACTACCTTTTGCGAATGAACCTCTTGCGCTATATTAACGAGTCAGATAAAGATTTCATAAAAGATCTACTAAATATGAATATTATTAATTTCTTCTAAATCGAGATTAAATTGTAGGCTTCTGTTATCAAAGTCGAGAAACGGAAGTAAATAAAGACAATAGAAGAAACTAAAATTATCTGGTCCTATTAAAGACAATATTAACCCTTTCGCTCCGTGCGCCGCATATATGCGGCATCCAAATGATGTGTATACGGGTGCCATCCTATATTACTTATAATTTTGTATTTTAATAATTTCATATTTTAACAATTTTGTATTTGAATAATTTTGTATTTGAATAACTTTGTATTTGAATAGTTTTGTATTTGAATAACTTTATATTTGAATCATTTTGTATTTGAAAATTTAGTAGATCCTTTAACATTAAAAATGTAGATATACTTGTTACATTAGAGCAATGATTGTTTTATTCGGCACAGTTGTTATTTAAAACTAAGAGAAACGTATATACAGAAATCACACGCACTGTGCATATTTCTAGCTCGAGCTTTCGTTCAGCGACAGTACTTCTTCAGACAACGCTGGCGTAGCGAAAGGGTTAAGGACAAATCAGTGCTAATCAACGCAGCAGGAAAAGAATCGTAGCGCAAGGAGTTAAAGCAGAGGAAAACTATCATGGCTGTCCACGCGGTCCACATTGTCAAAATAAAATAAGGACGAGATTGTTTCGGTTTTGTTGGATATTTTCAAAAATTTGTTCGCTCCCATTGCGCGATTCATTAGCAACATTCGAAGTAAAAATGTTCAATGACATACGCGTTCTCTTTATTAAATTTAACGAAGTACACGCATCTCTTTCTCCGAGCATAATACCTCGTGCATTGGCACAATGCGCGGGATTCGCATGAGCGCGTTTAAAAATGACAAGATTCTGATGGCTAATGATTCAAACCACGAATCAGAGCTACGTAGAAATAACTTATAGAATGGATAAATTGTATTATTGACAATTGAAGTTCTGCTGTAATTTCACACGAAATTAATTGGTTCTTCGTCGCGTCGCTTATGATTTGATCTTTTCCTCGTATTGTTATTTATTAATTTATTCCACAGTTATTTTTTAGATTCACACAAGTTTGTATTACACATTCAAAACGATTAACTTAATCACAACTTCTAATCTTAATTACAGAAATTCTAATTACAGCTTCTTCACTTTCATATAAATATTTTGCTTCTGACATTATTTATTATTGTACAAATTCCAAAATCAAATAAGCATAATCCAATCTAAAGAATAAAATAAACGATATATAAAACAACTTTTTTTACAGCAGATGACCGATTTATTCTGAGCAATATTTTTTTTTATTTAAAGTAATATTTACAATCAATTACCTTGTGGCATCAGTAAATTTATTCGCGGTGTACTGTAACTCAAGGATTAACTTATATGGTTACATCAGGTAGTGCATTGTTCTATAATATTTTGAGTTTAACACGTTCACGCCGGCGTGACCCACAGGTGGATCACACTTGATTGTTCCGTGTGGCGGCGTGACCCACTTGTGGGTCATGCGTTTTCAGAAAATTAGTCGTTAAAAAAATAAGTTGACTTTATTTTTTCTCAACATTACATATAAAAATTGAGTATTATAAACATTAACATTCAATATTTTAAATTAATAACAATTATTTATTTATATCTATGATAAGGTAGATAATTTTATCTATCTTGCGATGCAAGAAATGTGCGCTCAAAAAAACACTATGTCAGAACTGTTCCAATTTCGCATGTAGTGGAATCAAATTTTATTCTCTCGTTACCGATATTTAAACATTCGAGTAAACGCAAGCGCACGATAAATATAAAATTCCTTTCTCTTCTAAGAAATTAACGCGATCAAACAAATTCTATTGGAAATAGGTGTTTTAATATATTTAAACTGAGGTATAGTTTTAGAAAGGAACTTTATTTCACGGCGCGTGAGGAAGCTCTTTTCTCTATGGATGGTTTACAGCGACTGACCGTGGCTTTTTTGGAACCCCAAAAAGAAAACACGGGTCCCCTCGTAAATCGAGACTGCTATGCTTGTTCCCCACAAGTCCAAGCATTTATACGAGGTGTATATTTTTCTATCTTAATTTCCATCGCTTCTAAGAACGTTCTAATCACATTAATTCTAATCACAGTAATTGTAAAGCCTAAAGGGGTTAAGCCTATCGTTTTTAACGACAAAGATCATCGTTTGGCGCGATATTATCAGTAAAAACCGTTCCATTTCATAGCGGATCGATCCGGGTCGTAGCCGGCAGGCATCAAACAAATCAATTCTGCAACAGACAGAATTAGATTCCGTGTTCCCGGCGTCGAGTTCAAGTTACTTGATTCTGTCAATTAAAGCACCAACACAAACGAAACAGTTACCATCCCGGTTCGGGCGTGCCAGGATCATTGCGCCGTGGGACGGTCGCGCGCGTGGCTGGTGGCGCTTCGCGGAACGCGGTCTCGAGATTCCTAAAGCGTTTTCCGATCCATATTTCCGCCGATGGGTTTTCAACCGGAGCCGGGGCTCCGTCAACGACGCCGAAAATCACCCGTCGACAACGATAAATTTTCCAGCGACGTTCCGTCCGCCGGAAACATTACTCCCTGCTGTTACATAAACGCACACTAATTGAAATTTCGTGTTGCGCGCGGAATGCCTGTTCGCGGCAAAAATCGCCGGCCAATATTCCGCGAAGGAAAACAATGAAAACTGTCGGCCCGGTGTGTGCGGGCGTTTTTTTCGTTCCCGGCAGAGTGGGGCGAGAGAGAGAGAGGGAGGGGGGGGGGGAGAGAGAAAAAGGGAATTTCGCTGGATCCGAATGAAATATATCGGTGCTCTTCATGAACACCGGCGTTCAACAATATTTACGCAGGTTCCGTTGACGTGGCTATCCCGCGGCCAAATAAATCTGTTCCACCGCGTAATCCGCTTACGAAAATGTTAACCAAAGGAGAATCCGTCCCGTTGTTCGGAAGGCTGTCTTTCTTGTTGCGTCGCCGTCCGCGGTTCCTCCGGGTTACCGTCTCTAAAGCATCACGAAATAACTCAAACGCGTTCAAATTTCAACTGGTTCGTTTGTATTGGACTCGACGATGCGGTTCAAACTTTTAAACAATTCGAATTTGACATAAAATCTGATATTTTACTTTACAAATCTTTGCCATATAGGATGATCTTTGTTATTGAATGTGAAGGAGGAGCATTATTTTATGTTTAATATTAGAGAAAATATTAAACGTGTTATGATTTTCTTCTATTAAATTTCAATAAAAAGTCTTTCTATTTTTTCTTTCTTACATTTTTTTTTATTATGCTTTGTACAGTCGAGATACTGTAGCTAGTTAAATATCATTCAGGATTGACTTTTATAAAAGAGTATGTTAAATTTAAAACGATCAAACTCATAATTATTAAATCATTAAATTTTCCAAAGAATAAATTAAATTTGATAACAAATTGCGTATGTGTATACTGAATATGTAATTACTTAATTATAAAATCATTTTAAAGCTTGCCCCTTTTTAGTGTATTAAAATTATACATTATACTTAAAGCAACGTATGAATTAAATTAATTTCCTAAAAAGTAACTGAATATAAATAAAGTCGCATTACAAACTAAATATTAATAATTATTACATGGCATAAATAGTTATATCGAATCAGTTCCTTCATTTTAGAGACTAGCAAAACGATATTCTCAATTTAATTAACCCTGACACAAAAGGTAAAAAAAAAAACAGCGAATTTGTTTCTATTTATAGCGACACTTTGCATATTCGTAAAGAAACAAAATCTTGGCAACGGCATTAAATAAACGTTAACTACGTTAATATCAAGCCAAACTTTTTGTCCCGGAGTGTATTTCGAACAAAGAGATCGAATTAATCCGGGCAGCATTTAGAAAAAAAGCGTTCCTGTTTCGCGGAACTAGAAGCGCGTATACACGTGCACGCGCGTACCCTGTAAACGGTGATTTGTCCTGTACCGACAATGCCCAGGAATAATGGTGTCGCGAGCGATTCTAGCCGAAAAAGGGCCCATTGGCGATCGTTTCGAATGGAAGCGAACGGGGGAAAAAAACCCCGTAGAGGCGGATAGAAAGGGAGAAGGTAGGAGAGAAAGACCCATCGAAGTTTATTTCTATGGTGAAGGGAGGCCGTGCGCGCGCGGGCAGAACGATCGATCTCCGTCGGGCTTTTGTTGTTAATGCAAATGGTCGGTCGACGTGCGTCCGACTGTACTTTAAAGCGTCGTCATTTGCGGTATTGCGAGCCGATGCAAACGACCGGTCGTGTACATAACGCGATACGTACACGCGGAGCCCGCGTGGCCCACACACAGACACGCCGCGCGCGGCGTAGTTTCGAGGAGCAAACTTCAAGATGGAACCGCCCCCCCCCCCCCCCCTCAACCCACCTACCACCGTTCTTCGTGTTGCAGTTTCGGCACGCTGGTTTACATGGCCGCGCAAATAGCATCCGGCATGAAACACCTCGAGGAAATGGACTTCGTGCATCGGGATCTCGCCACAAGGTAACGACAGACAGTCTCTCATAGATTACTTTAAGGCAAACTTCGGCGATCAGTCATTCGTTCGACGATACCCCTCGGTCCCGGGGTCTTTACGCTCTTCGCGGCGACGGCGGGGGCCCCGCCGCGTGACGAGACGGTGGAACGCGTTTTCTCCGGGGGGAGTGCAAAACAACCGGCGAACTGATACGGTTCGCGGCTCCTGTTCGAAGTCGACAAGACGATTTTAACATCCCCGGCTCGGAACTTCGGATCCGAAGATAGATATCCGTATCTGTCGTGGTGGCGGTGCCGGGTTTCGTGGGAAAGCGATGTCGGTTTCCCGGGTCATTAATTCTATTTGCCATGATGCCGCGCTGGTCTATTCAAGGGTATCGAGCTGGAGTCGTCAAACGGAAGTCATTCTTCGGAATTAGGGTAAGGAGGCAGCTACGGACGATTTAAAAGCTGTTTTCCTGTTTCGGTTGTTCAAGCGTCTCGGGAGTTTAACCCTGCGATTATTCGACGCTTCGACTGGCACAATCTAAACAATTGCGATTCAACGGTGTTATTTGTAATTCGAAATTCAGGGGTTTTTATTTCGTTCAGTTGAAATTGGAAAGTAAAGTTGCGCGATATTAGTTACCTACTTTTGTTACACTTTGACGCGTTGCTAATTTTCTTAATGGAAAGAGGAAATTATAGTACGTTCACATTGAAATTGCTTTTTAAATCTGGGTAAATAATTCTGTTATCTACGTATGGATGAGGCGATTGTCAATTTGTTAATGTACCTTAATGTTAAAGTTGAGTATTGCGTCTGGGATTTTATAATAAATCAATTTCTATCAACTTAGAGATTTACGAAGCATTTTCAGACCGAATAATTAATAAAAAAGAATATATACAGTTTGGTCTACTTAAATAGTTAATTTTATTTCATATTCACTGCTAATTCATAATGATGATAATTATTATTTGTTACACAGTTAGGATACGTTTTCTGTTACTTTATGTAAATCTTCATTTTCATAAAATGTTTTCTAATTGTTATATCGACATTATGACGTGAGAAAAATTACTTGTTCGAGCTAGAACATTTTTGTTTCTTCTAATTGTCTTTATGTGTTAGAAACAAAATACAATATTGTGTACCTAGATATACTAAAATATTGATAACTTGAGAACAAAATGTTATTTCGACTTCAAAAAACGGAGTAATGTTCATATTTAACACTTGAACGAGCGTGCTAAGAATCTAAAAAAATATATAACATCATAGTATTTCATTTAATTAAATGAAAATTATATTAAAATAGAGCAATTATAAAAATTTGAAACGTCTTAATTTAAGACAAGGAGATCTCCTTGGTTGGTTGTCTGAATATTAACAAATTATTACTAGAAATCTCCATAACGAGTGAAACTAGTCAACGTGCGGCAAAGGGTTAACGATTGTTTATAATTGCTCGATAGTGTACAATGTTACTTACTTAATTGGTTATTTTTAAAGTATTTATATGAAAAGTACTCATCTTATTGCCAGTCACTTTGAAATTTAGTCTGTTGTTTTGGCATAACGTAAAAGACAATTTTTCTTCGCGAACTGTGCCATTTCATTCAAAAGTGACAGAGGAAGTATTTTTACGGTGAAATAACATTACCTGAAGTTGAAAATCAACTTCATACTATCCATTCTACCCTCCCGACGTCTTTAAAAAAATACAAATTCTGAAATTTTTCCTATACAGTTCGCGCCTCGTGGAAAAAAAGAATCATGTCGCAGGAATATAATAGAGATCGAATAAAAATAGATAACCGGGTTCGCGGACCTGTCCAATATCCCCGGCTTCATTCAGACAGGCACATATCAATAATAAATGCAGAAACTTAAATTGCTCTCTTCCTCGGAATATCATGTTTTCCACGTTATCGGATATAAAATGACTCTAATGGAGGCGATAGCAGAAAACTTTCCAAATATAAATGTAACTTCGTGTTCTCTCTACGTTCTATCGCGCTTAGATCAGCCGCCATTAGTTCAAGTGTATTGATCTTTTCCGACCCCGAGTGGGAATGAATTATATCTAAAAGATAATCAACATTGTACGCGAAAATTCAAGTGAGCGTGTATTTAGAAAAATGTTTGGAAGTTGCTTAATTTTAAAACTATAGAAATCGAGTACAGCGACTCAAAAATTAGGAAATGGGTGAGAATTAAGTTATCTTAAAATATTAGTCGCAAAATATTGGTTAAAAAATATTAGTGGCAACATATTAGTCGTAAAATATTAGTTGTAATATTTTAGTTGTAACTTTCTTGTTATAAATCTTGCAAATATATTAACAACACCGATAATTGGCAGCGACCGTATCGAATATTTCACAACTCGTTTCGATGAAATCAAACGCAAGGAAAATGATTGTCAGCAATTCGGTGGAACCCAGCATCAACGAAGAAATTCCCAGCGCATCGTGCTTACAGCTTGACCAGACCGAAGCTCTGTATTCGTTCACGGCACAGCAGGTTTGATTTAGAAACTCGGGCCGTCGTGTCGGCAGCAGTTGCTTCAGCCTGGCAGCGCCATTAAAACTGTACACGCCTCGCGGAGGATAGCCGGGGTCACGTGTTCGAATTATTAACTCTAATCATAAAGTTTAATTATAATGCACTGTGTCGCAGACGGTCCCGTCGTCGCGCATAAACGTGGAACACGCGCTCGGCTTGGCTCGGCCCGGCTCGGCGCGGCGGCGGCGCTGAAATTAATTGCCTGTTGATTTATAGAAACGAGTGTTGAGCCGAACAGGCCAATAACCGGCCGGCCAACGGCAAATAAAACCGTGTATATGAAGCGGGGCTTGGCAACCCTTTGAGTCCTTGCCGATTAAACGGTGAAATCGCGCAAACAATTTGCACGCATTATCGCCCGCCGCGGAAACCCGACGCCGCGAGAAAAACTCTCGCGATTCAGCGTCGCGAAAGGGGCAAACCGGCTCACAAAACATTTGACGGCCGCGTTAATGCGAGCGGCCCGGCTCCAAACTGGCACTGAATCGCCTCCGAACCAGTTCCCCGACCGGCTCTACGATCCTTTCGAATACTCTAATCATGTCGAGCTCGTTTACGCGCGTAATGAGCACGATTGTTTGTAATTAATATCGCGAACAAAGCGTGAACATTATACCGGCGGCGCTCTCTGTCATTTCACCGTACAATTGAACGTCAAACGCATTTCCCCCGGTGTCCTTCCAGCGCGCGCCGGAGATTAATTAAAGCGCGCAATAAAATTTTCTAAAGCACTTCACCAGTCCTGTCAACTGCGCTTAAACCGTCTCTCCGCGTGACAGCTCCAGAGGATTGCCCTTTTACGGTGTTTTCTTCTGGTTTCTTATTTTCAAAACACTGTATGGATTACTACTTAGAGTAATTACTGCAGTTCTTTACAATTAGCAGATTTATTTAAAATGCGTTATTTTGTATTTATTTTATTTAGGTTCCATCTATGTTCTCCACTTGTCTTACCTGCGTAAACGAACACTTTATACAGGGTGAATCATTTTAAACAGGTTACCTGAATAACTCGCTTGTTTTTGAAGATAGGAGAAAATGCATTAGACCAAACTTCCTTGATATCGGAGGGCTCATAATCTAACCAATTTTTCTGTAGATGGCAGCGTCAAAGAGATATAAAGATCAATTCTGTTTTTTTTTTTTTTTAAATGGAACAGTAAGTTTTTTTACTTACATTCTAAGATACTTTTTGAAAATATCTCGAGATCTACTAATTTCGTTGCCATGGTACTCTAATCATTTATGTTTAAAGAAATGATACAATTGTTAATTGTACTTGCATTGCTGCATCTAAAAAAAAATTTAAAGGTCTACAGACGTAGTGCATTTCGAACCATTTATCTTTTCTCCTTTGGCAATTGTTCATAAATGCAATAATAACGGAGTTATGACTTGTAATTGCTTGGACCACCCTGTATAACACATGAATATTCTTCGTAAATTTTTTACGAGTATACGCGATCCGAAACTTTTTGCCGCGGGTCGAATATCGTTAAAACTCGCATCGAAAAGTCGCAACATTTTTCGAGGCCACAGAGACAACCGATCCGGTCGCGGCAGAAAATTGTCAGCGAGTCGTCTGTCGAGAAAGCCGAGAGAGCCGACAGTACTCCGCGGCAGACGTAAAATAAAAGCGTCGCGGTAGCTACTAAACTGTTCCTCCATCCGCCACGGTATATACGATAAACGCCCGGTTTTACGTGCAAATCAGCGCGAAACTTCGAACGACCATCGCTTCCGACGTGCTCGGAACCTTTCCACCGCGAGCCGCTTAAAAGCCGCTCCCTTTGCGAGCCTTCAAATGGTCCTCCAGAATGCATCGCGCTGCCAGGCGCGGCTTCAACGCGCCCGCGAAAACGCAAAAGAGCAAGATGGGGACCAAGGATTTCCGTTAGAGAAAAACGTTCCCCGTGATAGTTACCATCATGTAAAGTGCCGGGAGCTTCGAATATACCGCCCGTAACTATCCGCACGATTTTAACAGTGTCCGTTTCATTCTGCTCCTCAAAGGCTTCGTCAAACCTTTCATTTTCCGTTGGTTAGGTAATTCGTCGTTTATATTCTATACGATTATTTCGAAATACCGAAAACACGATCGAAAGTATTTTTACGGAAATTAAGGGGCTGATTATGGACTTTTACACGTTTACGGGATCTTTTATGAACAAACGAGTAAAGCTTGCTTAATACTTAACTTATTAGATGATAATTTTCGTGCGTGGATAGGAGATTCGTTATAGTTGATTCTCAGCATCCGTCACTTTGGTAATAATTAACTCTTTCTTTAAAAGTTAAGTAAAAACTGTGCTAAATAAAACAATGCTATTTTAAACAAAAAGTGTTGCTTCCAGCTTTAATATTAAGACATACTAACTTTGTCAGTGTATTCTGTGAAACAAAGTAAGAACTAAATGTTATGCAAACATAGGTCATGTAGAGCTTTGTTAAGAAGTTATAACAAAAATTCAGAAGGGGAATAGTAATCAATTTGCTGTGACTGTTTCAATGAGATTTGTTACATTTAGTATTTCAGCTAAAGGTTCCGCCGTTGGCGTACCGTAAAACCATGCCAAGTGCGGATTGTTAAGGTCCTTAGGTTAGCAACAAATTTTTGTTATAACTTCTTAATAAAGCTCTATATGACCCATGTTTATATAACATTTTTTTCTTACTTTGTGCCATAGAATACACTGACAAAGTTTGAACATTAAAATTCGGGACATCCTGTATATTTTAAGACGTGACTATACAATGATTAGACGCGTCGACGTGCTTTTTAGTAATAATGTCGCCAGCGCCCTTTTGGGCCGGTTTTATTTGTGAGACTGCCGACAGGTAGAAGGAAAAGTGGCAAGGGAAGTGGAAAGTGAAAATATAGAATGACAAGGAAGGATAAAAATCAGGATGCGGGAAACGATTGGGTCTTTTGACCGTGAGTGGCTGAAGATTTAGGGTTCTGATTGCTTCATGACCTCAGGAGTGCTCGTCGCTGGGACGGTCCAGGAACCGTGACCGGACCCATAAAATGGTTCGACCATGTTGCGTCGACAGGTCACGAGATAAAGATTTCTTAAAAAATTCAAGAGATAACTTTATCTTGGATAATTGTTTGAAAGAAAAATATCAAAATATAGCTCAGTTATCAAACAGTTTGTTAATAGATTTTCGGCAAACGAAACGTTGAGTTTCGGGTTAGCAGTCGCTACTACGTCTACAAATATTACTCGGTGTATCGGTGAACTCGTTCCACCGCTGCGGAAAGTTAGCATTGATAGTCGACAAACCTGATGCATCGAGTTGAAAGCCCCAGTCGAAGCAAGGTCTTCTACGGCGAAGTTAGATCCCCCTTGAGATTTGCGAACCGTGTGCTAAGCACTTGTCCACGTATCTCCGACTGACAGGATAGGGGAACCAAAATAATCCACTCGGCCTTGCAGACGGATTGTCTCGTGAAATCTGCTCCCTCTTCTGGCAGTAGGTAGTACCGGCGATGTATCCCAAGTATTATACACAGAGAGATAGCGGGGTCGAACGAATGACGAGAGCCAAATGGAAAAGGGATTAAGTACCGAGACGCGTGCGCCGGTCTTTTTCTCTGTTCTCTGTCATTGAATATTGATAAAGTTAGCCGCTTACGTGGATCGAAAGGAAAATATAGCGTGGTCATGCTTATGGGAGGACGCTAGGCTGTTTGGAAATGAAATCGGATCGTGGGTTTGTTGCAGAAACTGCCTGGTGAGCCGTGGTTACACGGTGAAAGTGTCGGATCTGGGCTCCGGAAGGAACGCTTACGCCGCTGACTACTTCCAGGTGGAGGGCCGACCTGCACTTCCAATTCGGTGGATGGCTTGGGAATCCATGCTAATGGTAAGTAATTAATTAGTCTTTGACGAGACAATTGGTCGGAATTTCATCCCCCCGTATCGATAATTCGGAACGGTTTAATTGGTTGAGTTTGTCGCGCTGTGCGAGAAGGAGAGATGAACCGGCTATAGTTACCGCGCAACAAAATTTCTGTTACGATCAAATATACTTCGATGTGTACATTTGATACATTGCTTTTTTACAGTGTAGTTGCATATATGTGGTACTACTTCAGTAATGTTACTAGCGGACTATATTGGAAGTAAACCTTTAACATTATATAACACAAATTATATATTTATAATATATATTTATATATTATAATATAATATATTTATAAAATATATAATACAAATTATTTTCCACTCGTTGTAATTTGACATATGGTGTGTAGAACGATACAATTTAAATCTGACGAAATATTTAAATATATCGACATTGACGCTCAAAAAGATTGAAACGATTAAGACTACATTAAATATTAAATATTATATATTCGATGAATATCGAATTAATTAGAACCGAAAACAAATCAAACACACAGTAATTGTTCATTCCAGAGTAACCTGCTCCACTACTCTTGTTCTCAAAACTTTGATATTTACAAAAAGTAATCGTTCTAAAAAGCTGCATCACAATTTTAAATAAACTTTCTACTTTTCTCTATGTGACAAGCGAAAGTTATCATACGTGAACAACATTGCTATGGAATTGAAGAAAGTCGAAAACAGCGCGACGACTGGCTCATTCTCGCAAACGCAAAACTCTCGTATGATCTGTTTCCACTATACTTTTAATGGCTGCCAAGTCCGGTACGCGCATTTCGGTATCCGAGTGTTTTAAACCTAACGAGCGTAATAGCAATCGCTCTCGATAACGAGTACCGAATTAAGTTTCGACACGATAGACCCCAACGGACGAATTGTATACGATTTCTATCGGTAGTCGAGGTCGGGAAAGGAGAGGAGAGGAGAGAGAGAGAGAGAAAAAAAAACGCGAGCCCGATCGAATGGTTTTATTTCGTGCCGTTTCGGTCAGTGACGTTTAAATGGACCGTGGCTGCGCATCCGCGCGATGAAACTCGCTTTGGTTTTCGCGAATGCCTATCGTCCGTTGTTTTGCACGCTCGAAATCAAAGCCTTGCTTTTCGCACTCGAGCAGATGAACGTTTTTATGTTTTCCCTCCCCCCTCCCCCTCCTCTGCGCTCAGCGGCGCGATATGAGTTTTGTTTTCAATATTTGCCCTCAAGATTCGCCGATCCCCTCCCCCGAGTTTTAGCATGCTGAAACAACACCGATCATTGTTTAATAGCCGGCTTCCAAGCGCGCGCGCGCGCGCGCGTGTCTCCGACCTGATTCGACTTCGAGTCTGTCTCGATCCGGTTAGAACCTCCGTTTTAACCTGCCTCCTTGTTCAGAAACCCATCCGCGCTGATCCTCGGGGATCGGTGGAACTCGAAGTGGATTCAAACAGTCGGGAACAAGGTGGAACCGGAGCGGGCAGATTACGCTGCATTAAGTAGCTAATAACCTGAAGCATTTGCTTTTTAATCACGTTTGTTACTCCGATCCGTGGATATCAATTTGCAACATGGTATCTCCGTACCGGGATACTAATTATAACTTCGAGTTGTTTTTGGATCATACGCGCCTCTTTAATCGAAAACTATTATTTCTAATTGCTGTATAAATCCAATCAATCGTGAAATTATCGTTTCGAGTATATCGCTGTAGAACTCTACCTATCTGGATTCCATTTATCGGAACGAAATTATGGGGAACGCCCGATTTGGCAAGCTTCTACCGAACTCCTGTTGTATGAACTACGGCTGAGTGCTATTCCAATTACGTGCATAGGGTAAAATGTACGGACGTTGATCTGTATATAGTGATTGAACATTTTTCTAAAATATTAGCGAATATAAAATAATTTCTTTTTCACGAAAGAATATATATTATTTTAGTCTAGATATTTTTCTCCAGAATATATGATATTCTATTCTAATTTATATTTCGTAAATAGGTAAATAAATTGAAAACTAATTCTGTGTTTTCGATTTCATGGAATCAACGTAACTTGATCACGAAAATAGTTGAAAGCAATTACATTTATACTAGCCAATAATTTTTGCATATATTAATCCTCTTAGAATTATAACAATTTATCCAATTATTACATATGTATTTTACTATATTCGGTACATTCCGAAGTTATATAATTAAATAATGTTTATATTTTCGAAAATATAAAGGAGCCCAAGTAAAAGTAAACTCATCATTTTTCCTTTTATTTATTCGTTCATTACTTGAACTTCACCTGGTTATACGAGAAGCTTGTTCCCGACGAGTTCGTATTCTACCGTACAAATTTTAAAAAGCTTCTATCAACGTTTCTTTCACTTTACACGACAACGTAAAACTGTATTCGCTCAAAGTAGATATTTAATTGAACGTTCCTGTTAAATGGAGTACCGCGACGTAATATCTTTACACCGGAGCGAAAAGACAAAAGCGAAGAGGAGAACGATGGAGTAGTAAAACCGAAACGAAACAGTGATAAAACAGTCGATCATTCCCGATAGAATCGCCGACGTCGGGCGTTCAATTAAGAACGAATGCCAGTAGAATACCGATTCGTTATCTACCGAAATAAATCCCGATCTTTCCATAACTCCCGAAAGTCGTAAAAATTCAGAAGCTTGATCGAGACAGATCACGCGCGTCCAACTTCGGGGGCGGAGGGGGGGGGGCGGAGGGCCGAAATTTATCTAATGGCAGCGCGGCGTGTGCACCGTGGGAAAGTTCAAAGTAGCAAGACGGATCGCGCGCGATAGTTCACAGAGTCGAACGTAGCCGAACATTTTTTTGCGACCGGGAGGAGTCGATAGTTATCGCGTCGTTCCCTCCAACGCCACCGCCCCCCTCCCCCCCACCCGTGGAAAGAAATATGAAGCGCGCGGTCCACGCGGCAGGCTGGCGCGCGCGATGAAGTCGCGAGAAAACATATTCGGCGCAACGGCCGCGGTGGATTTATTGGCAGCGCTTGTTATGCCGGCGCACATCGGTGTAACGAACGGGGGGAGAGGGGAGGGCCGCGCGGCCGACGTATTTTATTCGGCCAGATCCAGTTTTTAATTTCTCGTCCGTAGTTCCCGGCCGACATCGGACTGTCGATCCGCGAAACCGCGAAGCCTCGTCCCGCTAGAACTGTCTGCGGTCGCGCGGCATTAGCGAATCGAGCTTATTCCCCGTGTCATCGCGGGGGACCTCTGAAAGTCCCGACAAGGGTGCGGCTCCCCCCCCCCCCCCCCCCCGCCAGTTGCCCTCCTCCCGAACCCTCCGCAATTCGTTTCCGATGTCGAGCAAATTTTTCCTGCTTAACCGGTCCGACTTCCAAGAAATCCTGCTGCCCAATCTCCATTTTAACTTTGTGTTATACAAAGTGTACTGAATAAGTTATTGATTTACTACTCAACTAATTCACTTGAAATCAATTCGATAATATATTTATCCTAGAATTACAAGTTATCGCTTAATTAGATAATTAACCCTTTGTACTCGAAGTCATTTTAACTACAGATTTGAAATAATTTTTCTAGCTAACAATATTTTCATTTTATGTGACGAGGTGTATTTTATACATAAGAAATTAATTCTAAATAATTTTAGTGATGTCTCAAAGTCGCCATTCGAGTGCAAAGAGTTAAAACACTCAGAAAGTGCACAGTTTTTCGTAATAATTATTTATATCTTCTTATTCGTTCATTTTACATCGTCTTGGTCTGTGAATATTCAGAACAGCTTGGAATTTACGAATATATTTTAGTTTCCAGGAAAATTGTCAATTAGCAGCAAATTTTTACGCACGACAAGTACAACTGTCGTAACACAAAATACTGTTATTCTCTCGAGATCAGTATACTTTTCAAAAATAGCTAATCGGTTAAATCAGTTACTGAGAAATTTAGTAATATTTTCAAATTACCATATATTTGATTTCAAATTTGAAAGTTTCAAATATGTAGGTTCTACGAAGGAATTTTGAAATATTGTGTACAGTACGTCGACTGCGACGCACAGTCCGATTATTCTCTTGTTAGAGGGTACACACAGTTGACTGTGCCAGTGATTCCCAGCGAATGCTTCAAGAAGAGAACGAGATTGGCTGTGTTTATCCTTCGGGAATCCCCGGAAACTCGAGTCATTCCTCGGGGAATGCGGACACGTCTCCGACAATGTGGATTCTTCTGTGTTTCGGGGTCGTGAGTGAACCGTACGCGACAAGTGGAATAAGCCAGCCAGTGATCAGACACGACGCTGCACGCTTGAATACATCAGCTGGAGTTTCTATCCGCGTGTGATCCGCTTCGTTCCAATTTGCACCGACGTTCTCCACATTCTGAAATTTTAATTCGTCTCTTTAGCTTAACCCCCTGCCCAATAATAACGAGTCAGACTCGTAATGAACATTTCGTGTATGATTCAATAACTGAACCGTTTATTTTGAAAGTGGTGTAAGTCCATTTTTGAAAAAAATGAGATATCACGTAATTCAAGCTTAATCTAATGTAAATTTTTGATGTATAACTAGTCCGTGTTTAATTTTTTAAAAAGTTCCCATGTTTTTTACAATTTAAAATTGATTGGTAAATGATATTGCATAATCATCGATTATGAAAGTGGTGTAATTCCAATTGACAAAGGTAGGTCGCTTAGCAAATGGTTGCCGATCAGTAGCCTGTTATTTTACATTTGTTTTATATTACGTGTCATATAACGTGTCAACATGATAAATTCATTTTACATGAAATGAAACGAGAGAATTTCGTTTCAATAAAAAATCTTCAAAATGCGATTAAAAGACAGATAAGAAAAAACACTAATGGAGAACAGATAAATTGGTTGCAAATATGTTGGATGAGGTTTCTCAAAAATGCACCATACACTACTTTCAACATAATCGGTCCAGATAAGACTACCAATTGTTTCTATTGAATCGAAACAAAATTTGAATTCTCTGACAATCGAGAAACAAAGATCGTTTTCGTGACAACAATGAAATTATTAAGAACGAAAAAGTAGTCATCAACGTAGTTCTGAAAGACATCATAGTGCAAGGGGTTAATTAATTCGTAAGTCGTAAATCCGGCGAACGTCCTAATTGATTTTAAGCTTCTATGGAAATGTCTACTTTTGTGTATAATTTGTTAAAATCTAAGGTGACAGAGACAAATATTGGCGAACACTTCTCATGACCTTTATTTGTATTTCATTTGTTATTGATTTCTCGGTATTGTTAGAAAAATGTTTTAGATTATATTTGTTGATTGAGTTTCGCTTGGAGTAAACATCAAGCTACCTTGAGGTCATTCATTTTGCCAGGAAAATCGATTGTAAAATCGACTAAGACAATACAACTAAATACAAAGGAGACATGGTATTCTTTGTATGGATAACGCAATTTTTCTTAGATTATTATCTAATACCATCCAATATTTGGTTACAAATATAATAAAGAAAGTGGCATTGTTTCAGAAACAAAATTACGATTTCCAGAGTGAAATAAATAAAACGGTTTGGTTTTATTTATACAAAAATATTCCCCAACTAGATTCATAAAATTGAAAGTACGCAACGATTCGGCAATTTCGAATGGGCGGTTGCAAAAGTAAAAATAATATTTTTTTAAACATAAAAGTAATTGATCCTTTGAAATTGACTCTTTGGAACGACAAACTCTCTTCAGAGCTATCGAAATTAAACCACGCGTTGTGTTCCCTAAAACGTACGCAAACGTGGATTTCAAGCTGTGCATTCCTTTGACTCGGATCGCCACAAACATCGGTGATACGGGTTCAACGTACGCTTGTCGAAAACGAATCCAGTTATATGATCCTTTGTCGAGTAACTCAAAACAGTCGTTGCATACACTCTTTACATTCGCGGCGCACAGTATCTTCAATCTGAATGGATCGGTGTGATCAAATTGTTTGATCGAATTGTGGTTCACTTGAACGTGTCGAGGAACGGTTATCTAGAAAATTGGAAACATTTACTTTATGATATTGTCCTCGATATATAAACAGTTCTTATCGTAAGGATGAAGCAAATACTCTTGTGTTTAATTTGATCCAAATGAAATGGTTATTTAAAAATATTTAAATTATGATTTCAAAACAATTGACAATATTTTCTTTAATTTTTATATTACGATTAGTATTACTTATATATTAATTTTATTCTGTTTTATATATATATATATTCAAGATAACGAGAATAGTAATAGTGTTTAAAAAATGTAGATCCCTTAAAAATTGTTACAGACAAGTGAAATAATAATAATAATAATAATAATAATTTTATAGCTGAACGAGACAGCCGTCCGAGCAAGAGAATAATAATGTAACAGTCACACAAGAACAGATAAAATACAAGAACCCGAGACTAAAAACATAAAAATAAAACTCGCGGAAGAAAAATACATGAAATTTGGTTAGATTACGCGAGCAGAAGGGATGAAGACATAATCTGTTAAACGAATAAAACCGCCGTGAAGTAGGTAGTTTAATGAAGCTGAATTTTTCCCAATAAAGCGAGGATCGTTTTTTAGTCCGCCGGGAGGAGAAAAAAAAAGATACGGGAAGACTTTTCGGCGATAGGAATATTTTACGAAGGTGGAGCACAGTAGATCACGCTAAAAGCAAAGTTCGCTCGAACGTTCATCTCGATTCTCGGTTGCACCGCAGTTTCAGCTGGTTCCGTTCCTAGATCCGAGTGCCGATCGACTTATCAACAGCGGGGCCATTACCATCGGAAATCGCGTATGAATGAAATCCGTGCAGCAGCAAATTGATAGCTAAATGGTAATTTGAGTAAATGGGAAACGAGCGGTCGATATAGTATTTTGCCGGTCGTTCACGTAGTCATTTCAAATTGACTGCGATCGTTAATGTTTCATTATTGCCATCGTTTATCGGGGTCTCCGCCATTGTGCCCGCGCTAATGAAACGAGGCCGGTTCGGCGCGCGAAACGCCGTTTCAAGAATTATTCGGAATTAGCGTCGATTTAATGATTTAACGGTAGACTTTATTAAGTTGAACGTCGGCGCGAACTAATGTCGCACGATCGGCCTGTCGTAAACTTTACGACAGCCAGTGCTCGGCTCTAATCACTTCGATATTAAACCCCCGTTGCGTGGCTGGCAAGTAAATAACCAAGGAACGATTCTCGCTGCGACACGAATTTCCTTTTGTAATTATCGGACTGTCGGAAACGACATTGTAAAGCGACGGAAGCCGATCGATGGATTCGACTGGCTGAAATAAACTGGCATAACTGGGCAATTTTTTTCATTCTAGTTACTACTCTGCCGACGATTAAGCGTTTATGACAACAATAGATATGTCCTACTTACAGTAATTACTTTCACGTTGACAAAAAAATTGTCTTCTCTGTCGCCGATACTTTTTACATAGTGGTTCATTAAAATGTAGAAATATAAAGCATAAAATTCATTGCATCGTAATAAACTTAGCTGCTCTCGCGAAAGTGTTAATGCAAAGCACATTCCATTTTGCGCGAAGATCCAAAATCTGCTAATTAATTATTCGCTACGGTAGTAAAATTTATATACGATAATTTTGTCACAAGCATCGTAAATACAATACGGTTTACATCAATATCAGTGCAGCGTCGCGACAAAAGTGAATTTAACTGGTCTTCCTGGATTGTCTGGTTAAATATTGACTGGTGACAATTGATTGAGACACGCTACTGGAAACATTTATTGCAACGTTCTAATATTAAACAGGCGATCGATTTGTACCCTTTCTCTCTTATTATTAAAGTTATTTTGCGATTGTTTAAGTTTAAAGATACACGGAGGTCGTACCTAATTTATATTCTAGTATATTCTGTATAAACAGTATATTTATGTATAGTACTTTACATTAATATTCGAACAACTTTTCGAATATTATTTATTTAGGAATTGACTAAAGAATTTCATTTCTATAATCGTAATCCTATGATTCTTTTACAAATAATAAAATAAACAGTAAGTGATAATATAAATATTTTGAATAATAAACAATATGTGTTAATATAAATGTTTTTATATATAGAACTGAATATGATTAAAAAGTTTGATTTATTAATAAAGTGACAATCTTACTTTCTTTTAAGTCACAAAGATATTAACATTTTTCTAATTAACAAAGATTTATATCATAAAATATAAAATTATGAGCTGCGCATAGATGCAACGAGAATCGAGGACAATGGAACAACAGATAACTGTTCACTCGACAATAAATACGCGAAAGAATGTTATCGCACTGCCAACAATTATCAATAATTTCCACTTTCCATCGGAGCCTCTCCTTTCACTATATTTTAACGACACGAATTTCCTACGTTAATTGCCACATAGAAATTAACTTTATTCAACGTAACGCGGAATTTACAACACGGCAATCGGATGAAAAACATTTTTGAAAATTGAATTCGCACGTGGTGGTGCGTTTCGATGCGTTATTGGGTTTGTTAAGCGCACGTTTGTGATTCGGCACAACGTGACCAATATTTTAGCTCATTTTTATACCGGCCGACATCAATGCCATAGTTTCTGTTTTGTTGTAATTCCGTGAAAACAGGTTATAACTGTTGAATTTGAAAAAGGGATCGAACATCCAATGAAGTTACAATTCCAAAATTAGAGAAAGAAGGCAGCCGAATTAGAGCTCTGTTGCTTTACTTTTTGTTTTATACATTATTCTAGGGATTCATTTATTGTTTAAGCGAGAAAAGATAATTGTAGAGTAGCCTTTAATACTTTGACACGACAATAATATCAGATGTAAAATTAAAGTATTCTATGTAATGAAATTAACATCGAGAATGTGACTTAAATGACACCAGTTTTAATTAATTTAAAATTTTTAATTAATTACGTTAGGCTGTGCAAATAGATTGTTGTAAGAATTGATATTGAAATGTGAGTGAATAATTGTTAAAGTGTTGAAACAATTGCGAAAGTGTTAAAACAAATGTTACAGTATTAAAACAACTTTTCGGGAGTTAAAACAACTGCGAAAGTGTTAAAACAACTGTTCCGACGTGAAGATTTACGTGAAAATTGCGCACGGATGTTTTCCATCGATTTCCAGTCGGTATTAAAGCAGTATGTTAGCGAGCTAATTAGAAATCGTATCCCAGACGTATGCTCGCGCCCGTGCGCGCACAATGAGGTACGTTTATAAGGTTCCAGGAGAGCGCGTGATCCGTAAACTCGCCGGGTGCGTGTACAGTCTTCGCTCCGGAAGGAGTAGTTCCCCTGAAATTACGTAACTAAAGCACTTACGTCGGAGTAATTTCTCGCCAAGCAACGATACCACCTGCCGCGCGGGCTCGACGTCCCCGTAAATCGGTTTCAACTTCGAATGGCACCTTTGCACAGCCGTGTGACGAGAAAATCGTCCTCTTCGCGTTCCTCCTCGCACCCGTCATCGTCGACGACGACGGAAAAATCGACGGCATCGGTCGGAGCCGATTCTCCCCGCGCGAAATGTTTTATTTATGACCGTTCGTCGCGTTTTAACGCGTGCACCGCTGATTGATTAGGCGCGTGGAATAGTTGAATTAATTAATCGGCGGTAGTCGGACGGTTGATTTTCCGGTGAATTTCACGAGCGACGGAGCAGGAGCCGGCTCGAAATTTCGCTCGATTTTCCGAACCGTTTCCCCGGTCGGTCGGTCGGTCGGTCGGATTTTTCGCGGCGGAGGAGAAATACGCGCGTGCCAGCCGGAGAAACCGCAAGACGCGTCACTGCCAATGCGAGGGAAACGGCAAAGACGTGTAACCGTTCCACGACGGTGCATTCGCCCCCCCCCCCCCCCCCCCCCCCCCAACTTCGTCGAAACTACGTGGCGCCGCACGCTTTCGTATAAATTACTCCGTCTGCGATCGAGACTTAAGTGCTCCCGTACACACCGTGTACGAAAAAGTATCGGGGAAACTTTGACAATATTTGACGAAGGAATTGTTATTATTTCGAGATTACATCGGTTTTCGGATACAGTTGTTCTTGATTATCCGAGCTAAGCAGAACGACGCGAACGTTCAGATAATGAAAGAGTTACATAGTTGCTGAACTTAATCTTCATTTTTTAATTCTTTTCTGCGCTACTCTTTTTACAGTTACAACATTTAGAAATTGTTCAATTATAATGATTAGGAAATATATGTAATTTAATTTGATAATTCTAATACCTAGATCGGATGGACCGTGTTACAATTAATTGTATTAAGTTGTACTTGTCTCGTAATTTATACATGAAATTAAAACACATTATTGTGTTACATATATTTTAACTTTGGAAAAAAGTTGAAATAAATTTTGTTTCTTTTACTTAGCCCTTTGAGGTCGTATGTCTACTCTCAGCGACCAAAGCAATTTATTTATCTTTTTTCATTTTTACATAAAATTAAAACATATTATTGTGTTACATATGTCTAAACATTAAAACGGAGTTAATATATGTTCTTTTTCCTACTTTTATTATTGTTATTTTATTACTGTCCACTGATAGAAAATCAATTATGATCAGCATAACTTATGTATAAATTTAATACGACCGCAAAGGTTTAATATTGCATATTTTATATTACTGTTCGTCCAACGAAAATTAATTTCAACTAGCTTGGCATGTATACATAAACTTAGTACGACTGTAAAGGGTTAAGATTCAGATATTTAAGGATTTTGCGTTTTAATAAATTGAGGAATATCGGCAACTGAAATTAAATACAACGTAGATATTCAAATATCTAGCTCGACGTTTCTGCAAAGTGGACTTAGGAGCCATTTTCAAAATAAACGACTCAAATACGATAAGTATTTATATAATAAAGAATTCTGGCATTGTCAGATCCGATCTACCGTATTTCGAAAACCGAGTTTCCATCGTAAAAGATTTCGGATGCGTGCGTACATCAATTTTGGAAAAAAAGAATGGCAACCTTTTCAACCAGAGAATTTCAATTCCGCGCCAGGATATATCGTTGCGTGTTTATTAACAATTTCTAGCTGTCGTCTCGCTAACTGGTTTTGTCATAGCGAGCTGCTTCTATTACTCCGGATACTTTGTTTGACAATTTGTCTCGTCCGCGAATTCGCCGAATATTTCTGGCGCGTGTATATTATTATTTTTCGATGACACTCTGTCCTATAACTATCGATTATATCGGAAACGGATACTGATGGAAATTGCATCGATATGAAAGGGTTGCGCGGCGTGTTAATAAAATTGTTTTTGCCTCGCCTAGTTGCGACGGGTTTCAGTGTGATACGTTTTTAATGGTATCCGTTATAACGGAAATAGAAGCCGCCCGACGTTGAAACGAAATCGCGCGATTTTAGTGCCTGATATTTCGAGAGCGAATTGCTTGTTTATGATTTTATCGCGTTAGGTTTCATTCTATCTGGACGCGGGATCGGAAATAGAAAAATTAGCGAGTCCGTTGTCAATATTTTCGGAAAATTCGGAACGGCTTATACTTAACCTCTTAGGCACGGCTGGATTTAGCGTGAATAAAGTTTTCCGTAACTAAATTACCATTTTTCTTAATATTTTTTTCCGTATAGCTATATATAAACTATTAATTACATGTATTCTTTTCTTAGTGTATTGTACATACACACTTTCACTTTGATCATTTACTTTCATAATTAATTGAACAATTGAGTAAAGCACGACACATTCGCGAAAGTCGTTATAGTGGCGCGTCGTGCCTGAAAGGTTAAGCAAAAGTTAATCTAGCATTTCGGACAACTAATAAACTGAAAATATCCGGTCCACATCTCGAAAAGCTCTTTAAACTGTTAAATGAAGTACGATTGTTTAACCGTTTGAGTGCCAGCGCTCTCAACCGTTAGCGCTCCATGCCATTTTTAACCCTTTCGCTACGGAGCGCATTACTGGGTAGTTGACACCGGAATGCTACGAAGTAGAAGTTGTTTCTTGTTCTCTAAATTTTACAATGATATTTATTATATTTCGTAATACCATTTTGCTTTTTAAAATATGAAAGTTTGTAATCACAATTTATTATCTTTTTTTAATATTATAGTTAACTGTTTGTTGATTAACAGAAGTATCTCATGTAAAGTATGGAACAAAAGCATATATTTGGTATGACCGTATATATACGCTCTTCGTATATAAATGCGAAAAAATTCGTATGTGTATGGTTCTCGGAGAAAAAGGGTTAATCGGAGAATAAGACAAGCGCCATCGCGACGCTTGGCATTTTTTGAGAGGGAATAAGACGAGCGAAAAAGCACTGCTTGGCACTTTTGAACGGGAATACTTCAAAGACACGTCGCGCTTAAACGGTTAAATATAGTCTTGAAAGTGGTCTTATAATTTCTATGGATTTCACGAGTTGTTCTAATTTATTTGAATCAGGGAAGGCACACGACGAAGAGCGACGTTTGGGCATTCGCAGTGACGCTGTGGGAGATTTTAACGTTCGCGAGAGAACAACCGTTCGAGGAACTTCCCGACCATCGTATCGTTGAGAATGCAACATATTTTTACCAAGAAGATGAAAGGAGAGTAAGTACAAATCGCTCTATCTTATTATTAGAATTTATCAACCCTTCTTATTCGCTGACCATAACATTTAATCTTTCGCAAATTATAATGAGTTTGTTGACAATCATGTTATGACTAAAACGAGCGTGTATACCATCTAAAATTAATCTCAAGTTTCGAAAGATATAAATTAAATAAATTATAGAAGATATTAATAAAGATAGTAAGAAAAGATATTAATTAAATGAATGCACAAATTGCATTTCATTAGTGGTGCAGAAATGATACAGAGACAAACAATAGATTACATGTGGAAATATTTAAAAAATTGTGATCACCAATTTACATTGTAGATGGCGTAATTTATGCTCTTCCCATTCGTAATAAACAAATTTGTTTAATACGTTGCATGTTAAAAGTGACCCAGTTAAATCTTTCGCTAGCCTGTCAAATACGAAAACACTTGTGAATGATTTCTAGCTTTGTTCTTCTTTAACCCCTTGTCGTATCATTTTCTTCAAAGTTACGATGGTAAACGCCTTTTTGATTGTAATTATTTCTTAGGAGAAAAAGGAAATTTATATTTATTGTATGTCTACGTTTATTAGAAAGATTAAATATTGATCACAAGGGGACAGAATTTTATTCCGACTTAAAAGAACGGAATAACAATTATATTTAACAGGATATTAATAGAAATCTCCATCACGAGTCTGACTCGTTAAAGTACGGCAAGGAGTTGAAAAAATGACATTTTCACGGTAAAAACTTGCTGGAAAACTGTGAAATATTTGCCACTATAAATTTTTAAATTAACTATGGAGATATTATTTTTCATCAAGTTTTATTCCTTATTAAATATTAACACTTTGCTGACCGCTCGTCTCGCAAAAATTTCTTTGCTTGGCGTCAGCAGCACTGATTCAAATTGTTTCACTTGTCGCCTTTATCGAGAAAAACTATCGGGAAATTATAAATTGTCAAGTTTTACTTATATATCAAGTTTGGCTTATATATTTGCGCGTTACACCACTGTAGTGTCGCCGGCTGTCAAGTGATACTTTGTGCGTTACACCACCGTGGTGACGCCGGGCGGCATAGTGTTAATCGCTTATTATGTCACGCGCAATCACGGTCGAATAGCAAGGTCAATTAATTCTCCATCGTCCACGTTTGCGGTCCACAGATGATCCTACCGCTGCCGAAGAACTGTCCCAAGGACATCTACGACCTGATGCGCGAATGCTGGCAGAGGAACGACGCGGATCGCCCGAACTTCCGCGAGATCCACCTGTTTCTGCAGCGTAAGAACCTCGGCTACAAGCACAGCGACTCGAACGACACCTGATATAGAGAACTGGAAGGCTGGAACCTGATCCGGCTTTCTATGATCGGCGAGCTGAACGGGAATTGGTGGCACAGCCCCTCGACGACCAAGCTCCACCAAACCAGACCAAGTTAGTACCTAGGATGGCCAATCGTACGAGGCGACGATCGATGAGAATCATCCGTGAGCGAAGGTAACTCGCGACGGCCATCTTGTCACGGCTCGTCGTTTCGCATAATCGAGGCGAGCCCTGCCGCTCGATCTTCGACGAACACACTCGGACGTCCGTTTTTCTATCGGAACGCTATATGCGGCTCTCGATCGGCTGTAATTAATTTCCGGGCGACATATTTTACTACTCGAATCGAAGGATTCGCCGGCGAGATATATTCGCGCGGATTACGCTCGAGACCGTACACGCAGCCGCGCGACGGCTCGAAATCAGCGAAGTTTACAGTTTCCCCCAACGGGGGACGCGGAGCACAATGTTCATTACGTACATTTCACCGCGAACACTAGGAGCGTAACTGCGAGCGGAATTTGTATTTATAGTCATCGGGGATGACGATCCCGAGCCGCGACACTCGATACGGAACGTCCCGTTCCGTATCGTGGGCCAACAGTCGACGAGCACGTTCGATAAATCGCACATACGCTGCCCCGAAATTGATACTGTCAGCAAACATGCTCGCGACACACACCGTAACGATACCCACGCGTCACGTTTCGCGACACACGTGACCCGGACTTCGTGGATCAAGGGAGAGATCGCTGTTTTCTACACCACCGATGTCACTTTCGCGAAACGACGGGACATCCTTCTTTGCCACGAGCGTCCGCTTCTTCTCATCGCGCCACAGTTTTGTACGCGGCACAGGCGCGGCGTGCCGGCCGCTTGAACTTGCATGGGACGCCACTTTTGCATGCCGAGAGGCCGGGCAACGGGATACTTGGCTTTTTAATGGAGCATGAATGACAATTAGATCGTTGGTTTCCGAAGCGCCGGCTAGACAATTTACCGATTTACGGAGCTCGGTATTCGAAGGCTCGATGCTCGAAACTACGTGATGCGAAGGGAACGTCGTTCGAGCGCTATGGCAGCTATGCGAATAGTTTGATCTCGAGGTTGTACCTTCAACTGTCTTTCATTTAATTTTTTACGTTTCAAATTTTTTGGTATTAAAAATTGTAACTTTTAACGTTGTCACTTTTATTAGTTCCGTTGAGTTGTATCATGGAAAGCAGATGCTTTGATTTAAGAGAGATTTCGCATACAGCGTGATTCTAAATTTGCATCCCACAGTTCGTCGATTAAATTAAATCTTTAAGCTGCTACAAAAAATAAAATGACCGAATCTCTGACTACTGTTCCGATCCAAATTACGACCACATTGGATATACTCTCTTAACAAATTATCCTCGTAAATTCAGTGCGCATTGCCTATGTAAAACGATGTAACATTGTTTAACCGTTTCGGTACGAGTGCCGGATATATCCGGCGTCTATGCGACGACTGGTATAAATAACAGAATTTTATATCTCTTAATATTACAGCTGGAAGCAACACTTTTCTTTTAAAAAAAAACACTGTTTTGTCAAGCACAGTTTTTATTTAACGCTTAGGACAATCTTTACTATAAAGGGGGATTGACTATGTGCAAATTTTTGGCGCGTCGCCTCGTATACATCGAGAGTGTCACGGCGGACAGAGTGCTCGTATCGAATGGGTTAAGCACGGATCTTGTGATTTCCCACGAAGGCGTAAAGAGACTTCGCAAGCAATCCAGAGGTGAGTACTCGGTCATTAGCAGCAGCGTTTAGGGGAAATTACAGGATCCCTTATCGTAAAAGGAAAAAACCGGTCAAAATTTCCGCGTGGCAAATTTCGAATCGCTCTGCGAATCTCTGCGTGTCCGATCAAAACGGACGATAACCAAGGATCTATCGATGTCGACTGGTTTCGAGTTTAAAGCGGATTAGAGCGACGGAATGGACATCGGAAGGCGTTCGTTGGCTCCGCGAGACCGAACCGCGACGGGGGTGTCGTCTTTTTGTAGCGTTTTAATTAACCGCCGCTGACGAAGGAAAAACGGGAGGATTGTGGCGCGGATTTTGTATCGACCGGGAAGTTGACGGTGCTTCGGAACTTAAGATTGCCGATTAAGTTCGACGGTGTGGGCGGCCACGGTGAAAACTGAGACCGGGCCAGTGTCCCGTGACGGGGCAGCTTTGTCAGGGAGAAGCGAAGCTGAACTGAAGCGATAGAGAGAGGAAGAGAGAGAGAGAGCGGAAGAGAGATAGAGAGATAGGGAGTGTAGCCGGGGCCGATAAGAAAAGAGATTCCTGGAGCCGCGCAGGCTTTCGTTTCAGTTCCCACGAAACTACTAATAAGCTTAAGGGTGCGCTTGACCATGGCGCATAAATGTTTGACAATACCATTAGAGGTTGCAGTATAAAAGAAATTCGTATAAATATTATAAATATATATAGAGCGTGTAAAGAATGTTGACGAGTTAATCGATAGTATAACGAAATGATTAGTGAACGTCGTTTTATGTGGTGAAAAGGCTTCGCGTTCCTCTCGGCGGCGGTAACGGCCACCGTTCTGCGCTCGTTAAACCACCTATCGATTCGCAAAACTTGGTCGCCGGTCCGGAGAACCGAATCGGACGAAACCACCGGCTCGGATACATTCGTGATTCTGGTTTTAGGGTATTGGTGTAGACGGAGGGGTGGGGGTGGGCCGATGGGCAGGGTAGAAAGAGAGAAGCTGTCGTGTGACCTGAAGTTAAGTTTATAGGACAGAAACAGACCCGGTCCATTTGCCCGATAGATATTCTCGTTTGTGTCGCGGATATGTTCCGCTCGTTCGCTACAGGAATTCTTGTTTCAATCGTTTGTCAAATGTTTAGAGCTTTCCTTAGTCAACAATGGTATTTTAAAATTTGGAAATGACATTTGTTATTCTGTCGTTGGATATCGATGAAAAATTGCTTTTCAGACTCGATAACTATAATATAATCACTATTCCGTGTTTGACTGGTTGCTCGAAGGATCACGTGACGAGAAAATCGAGGCCCTTGTGCACATGTTTACATTTATTACACAATTTTTATTTTGCATATTGCTTTTGTATATTGGTTTCTTTAAGACATAGTGTTTACGTGATTAAAAATATGTTTTTATCTAATACAGTCCATCTCAGTTTTGTAAGACATTGGTTTTTTATCTATATGTTTTTATCTCACTATAATATCTTGTTAAATATTTTAAAGAATGTTTTTAATATGAACAATTATTTATCAGAAAAATATCGAATTTTACGTAGTACTGTATCTATTTGCAAAGTTTTATTTGCTTTGGTATGTATTATCATAAATAACGGTTCTAATATTAAAAAATAAAGTTCAACGATACGGAGTGCAAGTGTACGTATAAATTATTGACTAATTTGTTACAGTATTAACTGTTTGATTCAAATTCCAAATTCTGTATTTGTTTCGACGCATCTAACGGAAACGTAACGAAGCAATATTTATCGGGTACTGGATCCTGTATCTTTAGCGTAGAACAATGACGAAACTAATACTTGTTAGAACGAGAGCGGATCGTTGGATCGCACAGTAAAACGCTGCGTTGTTCTGGAATTTATAACGTTACTCAACTAACCAGTCACTCCAACAATCTGTAAAATGTAAATCGCCGTGAAAAGAAAAAAAGAAAAAAAACATAAGCGACGTGCGTGCAGAGACGCGACCGGAAGTAGTTTCGACAAGAGGACCAACGATCGGTTAACTAATAGTCATATCGATTCATGTTCGCACTATACATATGATAAATCATAAGCCGGCGTGAGGAGCATTGTAACGTTTCGGGTTGTAGGACGTAGGCATCGAGGTCCTCTTACGTGACTACGTTCGTCGCCGCGGAAAATTTCATTCGCGAGATATCATTTTGAATATGAAAATTCTACGATATTGTCTATGACATTGACATGTTGGTAAATTTAATATAATAATATAAAAGCTAAGGATCCATAGCGGTAAGATGTACTGCCACTCTACTAGGAAATCTTATATCATATCGAGCGAGATCTCATTTCGGGTCCTTTATCATTCAGCTCATGGCGAAGGATACAGGGTGTTCCAGAAATATGGGACCGCTGAGAACGGGCCCACTCTCGCGAACAAAAATTGACGGAGATCTCGCGACGGCGTCGGGCTCGCTCGACTTTTATTCGCTGCGAGAGTTCGCGGTCTCGAGTGGTCCCGGATTTTTTGGACGGCCTGTATAATCGGTTCGTGCAACGGCACGCGCGGCGAGCGTTGTAATCTCACGGAAACAATAAGGGAAAACAATAAAGAATAGAGGAGAGAATAGATGACGGTCGATCGTACAGAACGCGGCATGCTGTGTCGCAGAGGATCGATGTACATATCCACTTTGATGAGCTTAACGAAACGTATAGGCGGCAAACATGGCCGATTTAATGGACGCCTTCTGCACGATCGAACGATCGACAGAAGGAAAGTGTGCACATAATCCTTCCTACAAATTGAAATTGGATACATATCCGTGTTTTTCCCGCGCCCGGAATAGAAAAGTATCCGGGATTTTTCATCGAATTTCGTCGCCACCGACAAAATCGAATTCTCGTACGTCATTTTAATTACGAAAGCTCTACCGCGCATACGAATTCGCAATATTTTCAGCGCTTTCTTTCCGCTTCGATAATTATAAATCGTAATTTAACTCTGAAGAGTACAATGACGCGAGTCGAGGATCGTATATCATCTGTTAACATATCCCGTCTTTTAACAATGTTGCGTTACACTAATTAATATCGATTTTGGGAGATTTCGATGATGTTTCGTTGAAAGAACGAGAATAATTTGAGCATTGAAGACGCTTCGATTATTTTGTAAATACTTTGGAACGCATCATATCCGGCGTTAACCCGTTCCTGATCGTTTCTCTTTGTAGGAAGAATTTCTAACGTATTCAGAATGAAAGAATGAGAGAACGTGTAAAGAGTGATATATATAGAAAAAAAAGATATATATAAATATACATACATATATATATATATATATCAATAATCGTTGAGCGAAAGATTCATTGGACAAAGAGAATTCATTGAAGTAATCGTTTCCATTGTAGCGATAATCTTACGAGTCGCGAGAAACACTTTGTACAGTTTGTAATAACGCAATCGCAAGTATACGCGGCACAATTCAAACCATCACCGGAAAATCAATTACACGACTGTCCCCATCGTTGACTTTTCTTTTTTCGAAGGGAACGCGAGCGACGGAAGAACGTCCTTTAACTTTTCAGGCACGGCTGGATTTAATGCGAATGAAATTTTGCATAACTAAATTACCATTTTTATTAATATACATTTTTGTTGGTATAGCTATAATATAGTATTAGCTATATATATTCTTTTCTTAGTGTATTATACATGCACACTTTCATTTTAATCGTTTACTTTAATCACTAATAATGCAATTGAGTAAAACACGAAACATTCGTGAAAGCCACCGTAATGGCGCGTCGTGCCTAAGAGGTTAACCCCTTGCACTATGATTCCTTTCGTGCTGTGTTAATTAACAATTATTTACTCTTGAAACTTTCTTAAATAGGACTAGACAATTCTTATTTCTTGTATTGTCTTTGGTTAGTTTCGTTTCTTTACTTTGATAAAAGAAGACTTAAATTTGATTTCGATTTAGAAAAGATTAATAATATTCATATTTAGTAGGGCTTGCGTGGAATCTTTGTCACAAGCCTGACTCGTTATTATATTGCAAGGGGTTAATTTAAAAATATCAAATTTCATAAATCGACCTTTCTTTTTCGGTCACTTTAATCTTTTCTATGCATAAACGTTTCAAACGTTTCAAAGTGATCTGTCTTTTATCATATACACAGATAAAAATGCTGTAAACAAATTTATATTTCATAATTAAACAAAAAAGTTACCTTCTTCGTATTGTATAGGTTTTTCAATATGGACGCAGTTTAAATTTCTATTCAAACATTCATATAAGAATTTAAGAGAACGATAATTGCAGATTAATTTGATCGAATCGAAAGTAAAGTGAATTTAGCGTTCCAAAATCATTTTTTATAGTGGCACCGTTATCAACGGTTTCGTCGGAAAGATAGTTCGTTGTAAAAAAACTTACCTGCGCTTTTTCCCGTTCACGTTGTGTATCAAAGCACGGTTTCTAGACGCGTGAGAAAATCAGTCAGGTGATCGAGGTCTCCGAGTATATGTTCCTGGCTACGCTGACATGCTTCAAAGTTTGAACAAGTTTTTTAAAAAAGATGATTGATCAGCCCAAGGAAGATTGGTATCTATGCGCTGAAACTAGTGGATCCTACTTTGACTTTGGTTGCGGCAAAATTGATTGGCCTCTCGAGAACCTGACGGTATTAGCCATACTTGTCTACTCTGTCACTCTGTCTTCTGTGTCGGCGTACTTTTCGATTCTTTCGGTCTGTAATCGAACGAAATTAACAACGAAGAAAGCTCGTCGGATGTTTAATCCTCTCACGAAAAAGAAAAGAAATCGACATCTATTATCGCTCGAGACAGGCGGTGATTTTCAATTTCCAAGTGAAGATAAATCGTCGATCAATATGCGTTATCATGAAAAACATTCAACACTTTTCTGGCTTGGGGCTTCGTTTTGAACATGTTTCCGTAAAAATTGATTTAAACAGAAAATGTTCAAATCGCGGTACCACGAAAACATGGTACACACCAAAAATCTCTGTACCGCGGGTTCTACTTTCTTTCCCGGATGTAAAATAACATGCTGATGTTTCTACCTTTTATTTGGTTAGAAACATGCATAGCCGAGAAATTTTTGAGTTTGGCTTAATTTTTCTGTGTACGTGATACACGTGTACCGGTTTAATTTGTCCGTAATAATTTTTCCCTATCTCTCCCGGTTTTATTCTATAATAGACCTCGCACGGAAATTACAGTTCATATTCAAGATCACGTTCTCCTTTTTCCAAGGCATCGACAATTTTTCTGCGATCAATTCGCAAAATTATTTTCCGCCGGTATCAATTTTCATATAGTTAAATTTCTGAAATAACTATCCATAAATGAGTACATATTTTTATTCGAGCATACACAAATTTACTGTTGTTTCATTCGCGTAGATACCGTGTCAGTGTGGTGACTAGATCATATGCAAAACGACAGAAGAATGTAATGAAGTAATAAAAGGAACTAACATGTAATTTGTTAGTCTTGGAAATAACGCGAACAATGTTGATTTCACGTGAAAATCCGCAGTTTGCACGCGACAGAATGTGGCGAACTACGGAACAGAAATTTTTCCACCTGATCCTGATTCAATGGCCAGGTCTGCGCCGGCCATGGGGAATCCATGGGTGTCTATCCCTTCATTGCTATCTCGAAAATCGTACGTTCTTCCGCCATCGGGGGGTCCAGAACAGCCATCGTCCTTCGTCCCTAAACGAGCTTTGTTTTTCCCGTTCACATTCACGCGTTGCGGAGCGGGGCTGGGTTCCTCGACGCCCGGCTCGGGCCGGCGCTTGCAAACAAAAGTCAGAACACGGAAGTGCCGCGTACACGGGAATCCCGCGTTTGTCGATGGAATTTAATATCCGCTGCCTTCGTTATGAAACGCAATCGCGCTTTTTCTCCCCCTTTCATCGGTCGGCCGCGAGCCTTCGTTTTTGCAACCCGATAGAAACGTGGGCAAGCCCCCGCATTGATATCTTCATGCCCGCCGACTGACGGATTTCGACAAACACAGACAGAACCCGTACACTACTCGAATGTCCTGCCGTGTGTCTTGGTCCCTTCCCGTTTGCGATTCATCGCGAAATTTCGTTGTCCGCGCTCGACTCGTTTCGCAACACGCGAACGCATTTCCTTTCATCTAACGCCGCCGATTCCGGATTCGGTGACGTTACTTTTGCGCGTCCGTTTCCGCGATTTCATTGGATAATACTAACGCGGGCGCGCGCGCGCGCGATTCCGTTCACCGTATTTATTGGTTCTAACGAGTCTCGGCGCATCTGTTTACGACCCACGAAAGTGTTCGGTGTTTCAGAACGATGATTCTTTGCACTCGGATGCCGCCTTACGGGAGACAATCGCTGGTAACGACGCTATAACTCCAGAACGCACGAACCGATTTCCACGGTTTTGCATTCGTTGGAAAGGTCTTGGGCTCCGTGAGGTTTATAGCAACCAAAATTCTGGAAAAATTTCAACAGAAAAGCAGGAAAACAGGGAAAATCATTTTTCACATACAGCGCCATCTCTGATACATAGCATGTACTACAAACCAATATGGTTTATAAAACAAAAAAAATAACTTTTCTTCATCTTTTAATCCCCAAACGAAATGTTACAAAAAACGAAGCCATCTGGTGGCGAAACGGAGTTCGCCGGGTTTGCTAGTTTTCTATAGAAATCTATAGCCGAGTAATTATGATACTTCCAAGATACAAGAATTTTATTTCATAAATTTTGTTTTTTATATTTAATTTGGTTACAACTTCGGGAATAAATACGTTCAAGTTATTAGTGAGCTGATCTGAACAAATTCTCCGAGTGCAAAGAGTTGATGTAATCTATTTCACAAAATTGTTCAGAGTACTAGTAGCACACCGTGCCGACTAATATTATTTAGGTGAAATTTGAAACGAAAACCGAAAGGTACATTATATACTTATATGAACTGTTTATAGCAAACGTGCGCTTCGTGAATGTCACGGAGGCAACTGTACCGTCTAACAAATCTTAACTTCAAAATTAAGGACGTGAGACGAAATTATACCGTGCAAGGAAACAGACCTATACTCCGCTGTACATAAAGATGCATTGACGAATACTTTCGTGAGTCAGTGTACATTGATTACTTATTACTTGGTAGTCCGCGAAAACTGCAACAACGTTTTTGACAAATACAATGGAATTGAAATTGAAGGAAGCGTTCGCGCTCCTTCGTCATCCTCCATGAAGACCTCATTTGTTCTAAATACTAAATCGTCTACTTTAGAGCTGTGTAAATAAGTTAGCTGAACTATCGAGAAGCGTACAATGAAGACGAGCTACTTTTGTTTCTTCGTGAAATTTATCACTACACAGGGTGGTCTATGTATGTCTGACATTCTAGACCTTAATCATGTTCTGAAAAATAATTTCTCCACGGAACGATATAATGTATTACATATTACCGACATTAGTAGTCAATATGAGAATGTATACATATGTTTTTATAGCACTTTCTTTTTATACTGGCGTCGTTATGCGTAACCTCTGGGCTCGAAGTAAAACGATTTGATAACGATTGTTATCAACGATTTGAAAACGATTTGATAACGATTAAAGCATATTAAGGACATATCGTTTTCGTCGACTAAAGTATTTAAGGAACATAACGTTACGTTTTGCGAATAAGTTGCTTAACAAATCTCAAGGCTTAAACTTTCTATGGTGAAACACCTAGGAAGCAATAGTGCTCCGAAACCAGATTAAATGTGTGAATTGGTGAACCTGTAAAATAGACCGTTGCAAATTATTTCTTATGTTGTAAATCCGAGGCAATAAGCAGAGACTGGTAGCGGTATACGAAATACGGGAGTTTTTCGGTTTATCATTTTTGTAGGAACTAAAATACAGAAATCTGCTATTACCACAAACAGGTATGTGAAAATATTAATCGTAAATAAATAATGGTTCGGTTTGGAGAATTCGATGACGAGTTGTTACAACTTTTGAACCATTAGAAATATCGCAATAAAATTTTCGCCAAAAATAATTAAAAATAGCAGTTTTTAGTTACTGATTCAATACTTTATGTATTTGTTAAAGAGTAAATTTCAATCAATTTTCATTATTATTTTCGATTTAAGTAAAAATTGTTTAACCCTTTGCATTATAATAACAAGTCAGACTTGTTGTTATGAGGTTGGAAACTATGAAACGGGTGTCACAGCTGAATACTGGCTAAACAGAAACGCCCGTTTCATAGTTTCCAACCTAATATAAGTACATACTCGTTATTAAATAAGATTGTTCATTTCGTCTAAATCGAAGTTAAATTGAATTCTTTTGTTATCAAAGCTTAGGAACGCAACTAAATGAAGACAATACAAGTAACAAAAATTATCTGGTCCTAGTAAGGAAAATATTAATGACATATAAGTGCTAATTAGCGTAGCACAGAAGGAGTTGTATTGCAAGGGGTTAAATGTAATTATACAAACTATTTATTATTTTCTAAATATATATTTCACATTTATATTTCATATTTAACGTTTTATGGTACACATTTCATTGAATACTGGCGATTGAGCGCGTCGATGAGCGACGCATGACGCGGTCAACATTCAACGATTGTAATTTCCAAATTGGTTTCTATGGGAATGTGATCTCTTCTCAGTTATTTTAAACAAACTATATAGAAAATATCCTACGTCACCAGAAGACGGAGGCTACTGTAGTTCAAAAGTCATCGTCTGTCAAATATAGAGAAATTTTTCACATGTCACATATCAATCACTGTTACTTCTTCTATTTTTTATTATCAACAATAAGCACAAAAATATATGATTTCTTATTAAAAAGGTATGATCTTTATAACATAAAAAGACTGAGCGAAAATATGGAACCGAATAAGCAGTAAATCTCGAAGAACGTGAGGAATTCCATCAAGCGAAATATTTTGCTCTCAAAACACTCAACTTTAAATGTTCATAGAGACTGAAATATTTATGCAATTTCATTAATTTCTTCATAACTAAGGTCCATAGACCTTTTTGTAAAGCAATAAAAATGAAATAATTATTAATTTGGTGATGCTGACATTCTTATTAAATGTCCTCGAATTTTTCAAACCGGATCAATGTGCTAAACCTCAAAATCCGGTTTTCCGTCTTTAGTTTTAACCCTTTTAATGCCGGACGACGATATATATCGTCGTTTCCAACACTTGCGAAAAGTGTCAGCGACGAAATATCGTTTGCGCGTCCAATAACGCATTGCTATTCGCATTGTGTTGATTATTTATTGCAAAATAAATTTATAAAACTATTATTATAATGTGTATATTACTTATAAAACGGCTCCATTTCTTCCGTAATACGTTGCTTTTTAAATTATGCAAATATCATTTTTCGTTTGGATCTCATGAGTCAAATCTTGGTAAATTCGACAAATTCGCACAGCCACCTGGCACTAAAAGGGTTAAATCGAATCTGTGCGAGCAAAAAATTTCTGAAAAGTTTTACTTTGCCTCGTGATCGAGATTATCCACGAGATAGAGTCTGCATTATCTGATCGAGAAAGGTACGGAAATATTTGTTAATAAGGAAATATTTCTATGCCGAAAGCACAGGTGCAAGAACGGCGTAATCTACTGTCGGATATATCTACTCACCGAAATCTACTGTCAGATATATCGAATCGTCGAAATTTGAACCGCAATACGTCGAGGTGAAAAACACACGCGATTTCCCTGAGAGGCCACAAAAATATTTCCATCAGTCAGCCGCGCGGCAAATGACTAATGAAGGATGTAGATCGAGAAAACGAATTTCCGTACGTTTCTATTTAGGTTGAAAGCGAAAAATACGTATTTCCGATATCTGTCTCTGATTTTAAGGCAACCTCTCCATCGTGTGGAACGGAAGAATGTAAACGATATCATTTGCATTGACACGGAAAAACGTTCTGATCAAGCCGAACTCTTTTTTTTTGGCGCGCCTGCGAGTTGCATTCAGCCCAATAATAGCTGTCAAAGAGTTACCTTTAGGTCACTGCAGACTCGTAAATGTTATTTCCAAGTGTTAAACAGTCAGGTCGACGTGTAACCTACTGGAAAAGATATACTGCGATCATAAAATTGTTCGACAACTGAAACCTACAGAGCATTCGTGCCGCCAAATTTAGCGAATCGACGAATATATCGGAGATGTTTGGGTTTATTCTTTGTTCAGAATTAGAAATGCTATTTTACGTTGGTTCGATTCGATAACGTTTTCTAAATATCATTTACTGATTCGTTGAACCCACACGAGACGTTCATATCAAATACGTTTTGCAATATGTAGCATCGTTTCAAAAATTGTTCTCTCAAAACGTGTCACGAAATCAGCCTCCGATTGTTTAAAGCTGAACTTTTTACGCTATAATATCCTGTCATACCTTAGGGCACTGTTGGTCATGCGTAATGAACTCACGTTGCACAATAATATTTATTACAAATTTAATTATATCCATATGAAAGATCTTATATGCCAGTTTATTTGATTCGTTTCTTTACTTTACATTAAGTAAAAGAACTACATTTCTTAATAACAGTTTTTTAACAATTATATCTTTTAAAATATATCTTTTTCAAAAGTGAACTATTGAATTTTTTTCGATGACAGTGAAATCAGTCTATTGCTCCATCATTAGAAGGTACTTTTTAAATTTTGCCATTACTTTGAATAAACTCTCGTTTTTTAACTTTTTTATATGAACCTATAAGGAAAATTTAAAAAATTTTTTTTTGTAGATTTCGGTAACTTGCACGCATGTTGGAAATTTCATTGAAATCGGTCGACCTTGAAACGAGCTACAAATAATTGAAGATCGCAAGAATTGCAGATTTTTCTCGTTTTGTGATACTTTTGACCAATAAATGTGAGAAATTTGCAGCTTTTAAAATCATTTAACGCTTGTAATTTGACTTTGCACTAAGCAATCTCGATAAAATGTTCAGTGTAACTTAAACGAAATAATTTTCAACTTGTTTAGATCTACAGCATTTCTTAAACTTCGTTATAGGCTCAGATAAGAAAATGACAGTTTTTAATTTCGATTCGTCATTTTAAGTAATAGAAAATTGTAACAAAGTAGTTCAAATCATTGTATAGTATACTATATCCTCTAATCCAGCTTTAAAAATGTTAGCGTTTTAAATTGTGTCCAAATATTAACAAGAGTCGCTGTATAAGAAATGATTAGCGACCAGAAAAAATCTTATATTGTTCCTTTTTTATAAAAAATTTATGAAAGGAATTACAGTGCAAAATGTTACGTATATTCCGCTATAAATTTTCTACTTCATGTTATCCAACCTCATTTTGCATTAGTTCGAGCAACGTCGTGCCTAACCACCAGAGTCCCTTAAATATCCACGGTATGCTAAAGGAAGGGGAACTAGACCTTTAGCGGTAGTCCTGCCCTGGGGAGTCAAAAAGCAGCAGGTAAAAAATTGCCTGACATTTCAATCGGGCCGGCCAACAAATCTCGCCGACTCCGCGCGGCCCGTGAGTTAAGTCCGAGTTAGGTGTATCTAGCAGCCGAATCTACGAGCTAAATCTACTTTACAATCGCAGTATATCGTTTCCGGCGACAGTAGAATTACTATAATTCGTTGGAGCGCGGCGAAGGCGGAAGACCGGGGCCAGCGTTCGTCCCCTCGCGTCGACTCCCGGTTTCGGCAAATAAATGTCGCAGACTCGTGGACCCCGACGCACCTGCCAATCTCCGCGTGCAAATATAAACGGTGAAATGGGTTGCAAATAGGCCGACCGCTCGCGGCCGCAGGTACAGGGCCAGTTATCTATTGTTATCGGCGGACATATTGACTGTCGTGCGTGGTTAACACTCGAACACACCTTGCACCTGTCCCTGTATAAATGTCACACACACACACACACACCTGTATTTAATACGTTTGTACATAGCGATTCGTTTTCAATAAATTACTCAGCGCTTTGACTTTTATTTCCTGTCACTTCCTGGCTACTCCTTCGGCTCGACAATCTTGGCGATCTCTTCAGCTCGACTTCCTTGGCGATGAGTCTTCTTCGGCCGTGGCCGTTCTTCCCGCGCCTCGTCGGCGAATTCGAGGACAACGGAGTAATGCCGTTAGCGTTTCACCTGGCTCGGTCCGTTTTCGGACCGCTGCGCCGCTGTTTTTCTTTCGTTTTGCTTCGCTTCGTGTTCGTACGCTGCAATTTGGCGGGCAACACGAAGAGAATTCGCAGCGCTGGAATTTCTGCGGAGAAACACGTCGGACGGAACGTTCCGCGGCAGCCGGAATCTGCAAGGTAAGTCGTATTCTGTTCTGTTACCAGAACTTCTGTTCCTGTTGTTTATTAAGGATCTCACGATGCTACACGGCTCCCTCTGCAAGATTTTTCTTCGCTGCTCGTTTGACCGCGAGCTGGCGAAATATTTCTGTTCTTGTTCATGAAACGTGGATCATTTACGACACAGTACGCTTTGTTAGACTCGAAGAATAATCATCAATTTCTTAGAAATTTGAGATTACTCTGGGTATTTATTATTATTTCGGTTCTTAATTTTGGTCTATTATATGAGATTTTATACGATTCTTATTATACGATTTTACGGGTAATTTGACTTTAATTTTAATGACAGTAATTTAATTACTGCATAGGTGCAATTGGTACTAATGTATTGATATTAAGTACTGAATGTGTTGTTACGAATAGAAAAAGCTGGAATTCTTTTAATGGAACGTTGTTAGACATTTTGTATTCTCATCTATGGATTACTAATATTTGTACAAGCATATATATCACATGTGTTAATATTATTATATATTATATACATATTGATATTACATTATAAAATAACACACACTTTTTCATAAACAATTATTGAGGAATTGTTTCAGTTCATTGCAATAAAAATCGCGAATGGTACACAGAAAAGTCATCGTTACAAGCAAATTTATTGTTACAAAAATTTAATGCTAAATAAACTATATATACTATAATTTCGTATAAGATTATGAAATAAACTATCGATTTGAAACCAAAAATATCCTGAAAAATTATCCAAGATTAGTTGAATCATCTTCGACGGGTTATTTATCGAAATCCCGCGAACATTTTCCGCTGCTGGTCGCCGTTTCAAATGGCAGGCGACCAACGTTGAAACACCACTCGAATCAGTTAATAGTCGGTATAAAATTCCGATTACGTTTGTAAATAGAAATAACGTGTGACACCGTATAAAAACATCTCCCCGTCCGAACAGGTATCAAGTAATCGGAAATCCGCTTATGACGGAATCACGGCCGATTCGGATATTTATCAAAGTGGAGCTCTTTCCCGCGGCGAGTAATTTAGTAGTTGCACTCTTGTGAAAAAATTTCATTTGCAGCTGTCCTCGTTTTTTCAATTCGACAGCGCCGTACTCAGTCGCATCAATCCCCGTAACGCCGCGCCGCGCCGCCCCGGCTTGAAAAATGAAATTTTCCTGCTGTAATCGTATCAGGAAATATTGTTTTTTGATCTGTGCTGTCTGGTATCGTATTTGTGGAAAAGCAGCGATATCGACGAGCGAGAGCGGGCACGTATATAACGCTGCTTATAAAATTGCGCGCAACTGGCTTGGGACATTTATTTGGCAACATTCAAGAAGAATCGTTCGAATGGCATAAAGGGATTGCTGACTAACCGAATTCTGCTGCACTGGTTATTTCCCGTTCCCGGTTGGATTAACTGGTTAAAAATGTTCCTTCACCTGCGTAGCCCGAAACAACGATATCAATTTGTAGAAAAAAAAAAAGTAATAAAGAAGTTGAACACAGATCTAGCAAAATGTACAGTAACTATACGATCATTATAAAACCTTTAAATGAAGTGCAACGAAATCAGAAAAAATCTATAAATTAAGGTTGAAAAGAAAGGAATCGATAACTTTGGCAAATTTATTTATATGTTAAATTGTAATTTTAATTTGATTTTATTTAACTATAATAAACAATACAATTGCGATTCTCGAGAAACCAAATGCTTCGAGAGGAACGCAACTAAATCTATATTTCGACCTGAATATTCTTTTCTATCTATTCTTTTGAAATTCCTGCATTTTTAATTTTATAACATTAATCATGCGTTTCAGTTTCTATTAACAGTTTTCATAATAAAAGTAAAACTAAAACTTCACGCCTTAACATCTATTCACAATAATCGATCAGACAATGGACCCGACACGATCACCATGACGATTGGTCGATTGATTCGCCATCCTGACATAATCGCATGAGTATTTAAAGCGAATGAATATTTTGTACAATATTTATAATTAACGCTCGGCTATTCTAACATACTTAAAACATTATACTATGGTAAGGTATTTATAAATGTATTATTCTTAACTATTGGGTTGTTCGGAAAGTAATTTCGTTTTTTCTTGTGATAATGAAAGACAATTTTCGTATAATGAACAAATATTTTATTAAATTTTATACTGGCCATTCTGTTCCCAATACCTTGTGCCATCTTTCTGGTAGTAGCATGATTCCACGCTCATAAAATTTTTGGTCTTCGCTGGCAAAAAACTGGTCGAGGTGGTTTTTGACCGCCTCATTTGAAGTGATGGTTTTACCGTTAAACAATTTTGCAGTGACCGGCGCAAATAATAATCCGAAGGTACCAGATCTGGAGAATATGGTGGGTGCGGTATTGTATCCTATTTAAGCTGTAAAAGCTTTTGGTGAGTGATCAAACTTACATGAGGTCTCGCATTATCTTGGTGTAACACTACACCTTTTCTGTTAATTAATTCTGGCGTTTTCCGTTGAAGTGTATCATTCGGTTTGTCCAGCTGATGACAGTAGACTTCCGAATTAATTGTTGTGTTATCCGATAAAAGCTCAAAAAAACGATTTCTTTAAAATCCCACCAAACAGACAGCATTACATACATACAACCCATTTTTCGTCCCCAGTAATGATGCGCTTCAAAAATGGATAATTTTCGTGACGTTTTAAAAGCGAATCACAGACGTCAACGCAACGACACAAACTCCCCGTGAGAACATGGAGAACCCATATATCGAGCCTTGAGATCAAACCCAGGCCTTTCAAGTGGTCATAAACAATTCGATTTGATAAATTTAACCTCTCACCGATCTCACGTGTTGTTGTTCGCCGGTTTACATCAATTAATACCTTTATCGTGACTTTATCAGCTTCAACCGGCCTTCCAGAACGTAGTGCATCTTCGACATCAAAAATGCCGGATCGAAATTTTGCAAACCATTTCTGGCACTGGCGTACTGTCAACACATCGGCTAATTTCTTTCTGGCTTGAATAGCATTTTACTAAAATGCTGTTATTACTCTCCATATTTAAAAGGGCACCAACCAAATACAACTGAGTAGAATCAATTGGACTTTTTCACACACAAGCCTTGCTATATCAGCTCTCAAAATATATAATAATTATGCGGCTTAAATGTGAATTTGGGTGTAAAAAATACAAATAAATCCTCTGTCGGGAAAAAACGAAATTACTTTCCGAGCAAACCAATACTTTGACATGCTCCTGATTGTGACGTTATATCGATATTTAAAAATGTTGCATTTGAATTTGCATAAAAAATTCGCACGATTTTTCCGACCCGCGATGTTTGGAAATTTTAGATGCAATAGATGTCAATTACGCGCGTCTCGTTGTCTGTAGAATAATCGTTGTTGGCGTACTAGCACGATTCGTGGAACGTGTCCGGGCCGCCGATAAAGCTACTAAAAACGGAAAGACGATTAGCAGTGAACAGAGTTGCCGAGAAAAAGAAGGGAAAATCACAGGAAGGAATGTTGTATCGCGTGTCCTTCGTAAACCGGGTCCTAAAGGGCAAGACGTGGGAGGGTTAGGGTCACGACTACGACGTTAATCCGATGTGGAACGCTCTCGACCCTACTGCTTTCCGAATTTTCCACGGGATTACGTGCAGAACTTCTTCACCACCTTTATTTACCCATGTTTTATATATACCCTTTTTACTGCCCCGATCTGTTTGCCGACTAGTTTTCTTTCACGGCGAAATAAATGCACGGGGCTGGGCAGATTGTGTTCTAGCCTGATCGACGTTATCCTTTCGAGAACGCTTTTGTTAGCAAATTAGAAGTCGTTATTTTATATAGCTTCATGAACGATGTTACAATTTTTATATCACGCTAATGGAAACTTGTACGCAATATTTGCGCAACTAATAATTTATTCTTATTAATAATACTCGAAATTGGGCTAAAGTATTGCCTTAACCTTATTTACTATAATATAGTGTCAGAGACGTTGAACAAATTTGGTATATAATTCACTGAATATAATAATAAACGTTATTATATATAATATATATCACATTACCATATAATAATATAATAAATCACAAATGTTATTGTCTTCTTTGAACATAAAAATTAAATATCTGCCCTTCTTATACACATATCCGAAAATTAAAGTAAAGGGTGATATACAGTAAATATAAATTTTCTTTCTCGCATAGCAATTTATTAGCGACAAAGAAGTGTCATCAAAGTAGCTGTAGAAAATATTGTAGTCAAACTGAGTGATTCCACATTTTTATTTCAAAATTATTGTAAATAAAAAGACGTTCTTGCAAGAAATGATTAATCCAATATATCAGTCCAAATATACATTATAATACAAATTTTAAAGAAACGAGATATATTCAATCTTTTTATTATTGTACGTAATACGCTGCTAATTTTGAGTACTCAGTAATAGTGTTGAATTGGCTAAAAGTCGCCTGAATGATTTGTTAATTAATCTAGCTATTCTCCACCGCTACACCGAGCGGCTTTGAACTCTGGCAATCTACTGGAAGATAAAGGAAGAATGTAAGTATTTTGTAACAAGACAGAGCTTAATATATTCTTTGGGGAGGAGGATAACATCTTTAATACGTAATTTGCATGTTATATGAAGTCTATGTCAGCGCGTTCGCGAATTTGGCGCGAAGAAAGTCAGAGGTTTAAATGTGACGAGGGTTGGATTCGGGTATAACACGTTAATCCGTCGGGACACGTTTCACGGTATCCTACCTAATCCTTCTATCGAAAGGAATTAGTCTTCAGGAGCATGTATCCGTTTCCATGTATAACGGATGGTCTACTTTAGTTCGTCCGTGATATTTTCTATATAAGCTCGACGTACTTCCTGCTCGAAAGAGATTCAACATTTAATCGCTATGCGCTCAACGTCGTCCCTTACATTTTAATTTTACAGATCAACGATCAAATAATACTTAATAACGAGGTGAACATATATAGTTACTTCCAAAAGTATTCATTCAAAAGTTTCTTGTATTTTAACAATTATATATTTTACTTTACTATAACGTAAAGTATAGTTCCTTTCAATTTATATTTATTTGAATATATGACGTAGAAATTAAAGTTATACTAATATCCGAATATTTTTGGGATTAACTGTATACAGGTATCTCTACATGTAGTAAAAGTTAGAACAATAAAAGAACCTACTGAACAGTAAAAGTCACTTACCTGTTATTATTCCATTTACTTAAATAAAAATTGCGAACCAGAATGTTTATTAAAATATTCATTGACCCAACAACTACTTGGTTACTGTATTAAATGCATAATATTTTTACATTTTTTTCAAGTGAAACTATGTATTAGTTTTTCGATGACATTATTGCCGATTTTAAGATGAATCCAGCGACGTATAATTCAAGGTCATTCTAGTCGCGCAAAGTATGAAAATAGTTAAAAAACCGAAAAATATCGCAATAATCACTTTCACAGGATCCACCAACCTTGGTTTGATTCTACCTACAGAACATGCTAGAAATGATGTTCGTTCGTGTTTTGTTGAGTTGTTCACCTCACGCAACAACATGTGTCCCTTCGAACCAAACAATTTGTTCCTCAAGCATGTTCGCGTATCATTAACGATAATGGAGATATTGCTTTGCAACACTTTATTCGCCCCACCCTGTATATTTAGATATTTTATCATTTTTATATTTCTATATTTCTATAGCTTTATGTTTCTATATTTCTATATTTCTACATTCCTACATTCCTACATTCCTACTTTTCTACATTTCGACAATTCCACATATCTATGTTTCTACGTTTCAACGTTTCTACAATTCTATAATTCTACAATTCTATAATTCTGCAATTCTACAGTTCTATAATTCTATAATTCTGCAATTCTACAGTTCTATAATTCTACAATTCTACAAATCCATAATTCTACAGTTCTACAATTCCACATATCTACGTTTACATTATACAAATTGACAAAACACGAACGAACATCATTTCGAGCATGTTCGGTAGGTAGAATCAAACCAAGGTTAGTGGATCCTCTGAAAGTGATTATTAGGTTATTTCTCGGTTTTTCAACTATTTTCATACTTTGTGCGATTGGAATGACCTTGAGTTATAGGTCGATGGATTCGTCTTAAAATCGGCAATAATGTCACCGAAAAACAAATACATAGTTCCATTTGAAAAAACATCGATGACCTTCAAATCTCGAAAAATATGGCCTTTAAAAAAAAACCATTTCCACCACAACATGTGCCCTTTCGAACCAAACAATTTGTTCCTCAAGCATGTTCGCGTATCATTTACGATAATTTAGATATTGCTTTGTAACACTTTATTTGCCCCACCCTGTATATAATATGATATAAAAATCACGGGAACGAGTTAGTCTGCAATACAAATAGCACGAAACGATCACGCAAACAAAAATAATAGCTACGGTGCTCACTGTTTGTCGAGTTCCTATTATTGCGCGAGACGTGGAGTTAATAGACCTCGTAACGGCGGAAAACAGTTTACCGTGATATGAACACTAAAATTTTTCGCGAAATTGTTTCCATAAATCATAATCTCATTCCTTTCGCGGAGAAACTACGCGCCGTGGAATATTCCACTCCCTGGAAATATTAAGAAACGGAAGAAATAACAGAGGACTTTCAGTTTAAGCTTGTTTAAAATTGTTAGTATCATATCTATTTATTTATTTACATGAAGATACTCGTTTGACACTGATACTCTGTATTACTCGCATTAACACTGAAACATGGAGGACCACGAAGTTCATGCTAGTTAATTATTAATTTCAGTGTTAACTTGTGCTGGAGTTAAAAGTGAATTGCAGTCTGATTTCGGTCTTTTTCAGTTGTACCAATATTTTTAATGCAGAACCACAATGCAATTATTGATTACAAAATTTATTGTTGAGAAATGATCGCACAGATTGACTTTTCCTGTACAAGGTAGCCCAAAAGTCACTCGCAATAGGGAAATAAGGGGTTCCTTAGGTTAATTAAAGTAACTTTTTCTTTGTCGCAAATGAAAAGCCTCTCATTGGTCGATACTTTTTGTATCTAATCCAATCGCTCAGCCGTTCGATAATAAAATTATTAACCAGTCGACAAATCGTTGTCTCTGTGTTCCTAAAAATTTTGCGTGCTCGCAAAATACGCAAATAATTAGAAAAACACCAAATATTTAAAATAATAAAATATAGATGATACATTTTTTAAACTCTGTGGACTGTAATTCACGGTAGTTGCAATCGTCATCGATATCGTTCGATAAATGAGCTCATTCTGCAATTTCAATTTCAAGATGTATAAACATTGAACTGCAACGTGTTTCGTGCAATTTACAATACACATACATATTTGATAAAAAATATATTATTGCTCCTTTTTAACCTCGGAGTTATTTATGGAACAGTGAACGCTGGTAATATATTCAAAAAGACATATGAATGTTTATTAATAGCCTTAATTGTAATAAATGTCCATAAATTGTGGTAAACAACTTCCAAATAAATAACACCGAATTTGTGAAGTTGAAATATTGTTTGCACTGAAGCAATGTATGCGAGCGTGGAATATACATGATATGTTTCGCTGATTGTCACAATTTTGCTATACGGTAAATGTCTTCTTGAAATTCTAAGATTGATGGAAAAAGGATTGTTGTAATGTATATCGCGTTTGGTATCATTTTAATTAGAGCAATCTGACTGATATATTAAAATAACTTTTATACATAGAAGGTTAGAAATAAAAAAGTTATGTTATTGTTTTTATTCCAGCATTATAACTTATTCATAGTTATAGTATACAGGGTGTTCTACTTAACTTTATCTCTTTGAATGTCTCTCTTATTTCTATGACTGCTAGATATATGATTCTAATAGTACATATGTCTCTATATATGATATCTAATAATTTTAAGGTTATACTTCGTGAAATTTCGAAGATAATGAAATTTTCTCTATATCCGATTACATGTTGTCATTAACATAGTATGATAGTTGTGTTCACGATGAATTTAACGATCTGTTTACATGAATTACACAAGGTTATGTTTAATGTATAATAATGTTGTGGTCTATGTTACGCGGAGGTCATAGCGATCTAAGCCATTAGATTCGCCTATCGCTGTCCCATATAACAAAATGTTACTGACCTTGAAATCCGGAAAATGACTTCGGAAAAATGATGTTCCTGCGATTTTGACATTGTACAAAGGCATGCCAGTTAATTATGAGAAATTCAACCGTGTATATCTTCCCGCATTCGCGTCCGGCGTTTGCAACAACGCCGATCCATTCCGGACACCGTTTCGCATAATTATATATTTTTCATTAGCACCGATTCCGAGCGTTGTAACGTATTAACCAACGCGGGCGGCGGCCCCTAGATTTCGGTACTTATAAATTATATAGATAAATATAGTCGCGGCGGCGACCGGCGTAAATTCACCTGTCCCATCCCCTAAATTTCGCCTTCGGTGGAATATACGGGGCATATTTCGACAGGAACCAGTAGATCCCTAACTACATTAATCCTTTTAATATGAAAGTAACAACGCCCGGGTCTGCCGGTTACACCTGGTGCATTGTAACGGTCGTAGAGAGTCGGCGGGGAAGACGGAACAAAAGCAACGGGAAGGAATTATTTATTGCGTGTGGCTTGCGTATCGTTTAAACTCCGTACCGGTTAATATCAGTGGAGGACCGTGAAGTAATTAAAATCGCGCGAACGGCCATTGCGAAAGTTGCACGTCGGTTTCTTCGTGACGCGTTTCTCGACGAAAAATATTCCGTTAAGGAAATCAAACGTTTCTAATTAAAATTATATCACGCGGGACAGTTCTTTTTTCTTCGTAAACGATACAGACGGGTATAATGATAGAATTCCTCGGATGTAGAAAAATATTCGTATGGGAATGGATATTAAGATATTATAAAATTGTAATGTTGTGTTGCAGTGTTTGAATTTTTGTACAATTTTTCACAGAATGATAGACTGTAAACAGAGTTGGATGGTATACGAATTGTTTGGAAGAAATATTTGTTAAAAATAATTATTTGAATAATTTTTCATTCTTTATTCGAATAATTCTATATTCTTTATTTCAATAATTCTTTATTCGAGTAAGTCCACATTCTTTATTTGAATAATTCTACATTTTTTATTTGAATAATTCTTCATTCTTTATTCGAATAAGTCCACATTCTTTATTTGAATAATTCATAATGCTTTATTCGAATAATTCTCCATTCTTTATTCGAATAAATTATTTGAATAGAGATTGTAAAAATCATACAAATAGTAGTGTCTATAATTGTTGACCGTTCTTCTTTTACATCATTTTTTAAGTACACGTATACATATGTTTTGTAGATATGAGTCCTATAAAAATTATTATAAAAGAAATTAATCAATAAACTATGATGGGGCAAGAGCGATTACTTATATAACATTTCTTGTTCATGATACTTCTTCCATATGTGAGATGATGCATTTGTTAAATGGATTGATATGTAATAAATGTGTAATGCATTTTCCATTTTCTTGATTCCAGTTTGAATAGAGAAAGTTGCATAAGTTTAATAACCATTATGATAAATCTTACCTTCCCAGTTTTTATTCCACGAAATCACGTCGTTTTTATGGAATTTTTATGGCCGCTGCTATTTTACGGCAGTTAAAGCGTTAAACTGTGACAGACTAATAAAGCTACGATAACACAAAACGATATGCAAATGACAATGGTAAAAGTTTTACGATGTTATGTTCTTTACTATTTACAGTTATACTTTTCTGCCATATACGATGAACATTATCCTGACGCCTAATTATATCTCATTATATCGCAAGTCATTTGTATTTCTTTTCGAAAGGTTATGAATTATAAATTAATCGCGACGCATTCACTGAAATATTACGACATGTTAACGCATAATTTATCGCACGTACCCGTAGTCATCAAACATCGATTATACGTTTCTCAGTCGATAACGTCGCTTGTTCAAATCCGAATTAAAAATACATTCTTCGCGGTAACTGTTAACACGATTGATTTCGCGACTATTATAAAATTTATTAGAATCGAGCAAATTCATTTGCCTAAGTGAAGAAGTGTTCGAAACAAACGTGACAATATCTATCACGACAGAGGACAAAGTATAATGATCAAACACGCATGCGAACCATTATTCGACCGCATTATCTGTTTAAACAATCGGCAGGAAACTGTGACTGTCTCCATTACACGTGCGCGTCGCGCGGTCGAAATTATATTCAGCTGCATTGATACTCCTATCAATTCGAGAATCGACTCGGGCTCGCGATAAAACCTAAGATTATTGCTCGTATTAATTTGCAGCGCGCGCCGATCGCGCCGATGAAAACCGGAAAATACAGTCCAGGAGAGAGAAAGAGAGGCGGACGGAAAAATGGTTATCGACCCGATCCGCGAACGTGCACCGTCTAAATAATAATTGAGAGCGCGTAATGGCTCTCTCCCGTTGTTCGTCGCACAGAAGAAACTAATCAATCAATAGTCAATTTACGGATAGACCGGACCACTCACGTGATTAAGCCGCGCGCATTGTCACGTCCCCGTTCCGTACGCAAATTGTTTATACCGGTTCCGAAGTTAATGGACAACGAGCCGCTCGCGTGACCGGCCCCCGGACTGCAACACTTTTATTTCAAATAAATCCAAATGATTGTTTTTCCCCAGGTAAAGAGAACGGGAATTTCCCTGGTCGACGTGGAAATACAACGTTAATCCCGAACAATTCCGCGTACGGAACGGAACGGCGGATGCAGAAACACGCAGAAACATAAGAGAGAAAAAAAAGCTGGTATCAAGCTGTCGCATAGTTACCGTTGTATTTTCAACTTCCGGCGCTCGAACACGGAACATTATCAAAATAAATAGGAAATTCTAGCGCACGTTTACCTACACGAAAGCCAAGGATTATCGTCACTCGACGATTTATTTTTTTTTCTCCACGGTTTTTCGGTCTTTTATCATTTTTCCAATGATGACGCTATTAATATTAGATATACTGGAATTTTATATTAATTACTATAACTTCCAAATAATGAGATTAAAGTATCGCGCTGTTATACAGTTTTTGAACATATGCAGGTACTTTTTTAGTCAGGTTTATGTGATCCTGGCATTACTATACTCGGTTTGAACGAGAATTGGTAGGAAATATAGGGCTGTTCATGCAACCCTTTTGTGTAGTCCCTGCACATCCAAAATATGCATCGGGCAACAAATTTTTCGATACAGTAGTTGTATGGTTCAAAGCGGCATATGCTGCATTTACTTTTTATAAGTGGAGCCATTTCGGGATTGGATAGTCGATTTTTGTTTCTTATCACATCTTGAGCGGGAAGCGACTAAAGTCGTTATTATTGATTTTCTTAGTTTTTAATTTCTGGCAAGTTGTTTTTATTTTTTTAAAGGGAATAAAGAAATTGTTTTTAACACAGAAACTGAAACTTTTATCAAAAGACCCTAATGTTTAAAAACTACAGTTATCTTAAGCAGAAGGAATTTTGCGTCCGAACTGCAAAAAATCGCCCGCTACACGGTAAAACTCTGGCGGCAAAGTGCCCGCGCAAGATGTGTTAAATAGAATATTATACTTTTTTATATTAGAATATGGAAGAATATTGAATCCTAAGTAAATAGGTATTGATTTTTATGAGCGTTAAACCTAATAGGTAACGAGTAATTTCGCTTTATTTTCTGAAAATTCTCTTTGCTTTCTGCTGGCCTGCAGAAATCCGTGACATAGTTAAATCTGTAATTTGATATAACGCGAAAAAAATTTAATTAAACGTAATTCAATGGTAACGTGATATCATTAACTGAACGTTATTAAAATTATTATAGAGGCATGTAAATAAGGAGACAAGTTAAAGTAATATACAAATTAAGGTTATGGGAAGCTGCATTAGTACATGTGATTTATTAATTTACTACAAATACCTGTTAAATGTATACATGCTCTGTGTTTGAACTGTCGGAATTTAAATTAATTGTAAACGATCCGATTAATGTATCAACATTGTGGTCAAACTGTTAATATTCGTGTTCCATAATTTGAACAACATGTTCAACGTAATTTTTTCCTGTTCTCAAGAAGAAAAATATTTTTTCCCCGATTTATCAGAACATGTTACCGCTTAAAACAATAAAAATCTTTATAAAAATCGTAGAAGAGTTAAGATTTGGGTTTAACTGCTTATAACTTTAGTGATTGCATTTGCACACCTTATTATACTTCCTATAGGGCTGTCAATCGTATTTCGAAGTTGGATATATTGCACAAATATTGCATACGAATATTATCGTCACGCTCCATCGAATTTCCATTGGCCCCTTTTAGGTAACGATGGATTAATTGGAATAATCATGTGGAATTCGAGTTTACGAACGCCAGTGCCTAAAGCGGCACGTGAACTTTAAGTTCAAGCGAGTTCCCGGCGAAGTTTGAAATAGTTCTGAAGCAGAGAATAGTTCTCTCCCGGGTGAAAATGTTTTAGAGCCTTGATGTGTTCAAGTGCTATCAAGATTGTACTCCTTTGAGTGGACCGGGCGTTTCAATTGATTCTACTTTCTTTTTTTTTCCTTGCCGTGATTTCGACGGCTTTCCATCCTCGCAAACATTGCTCTGAATTATCGTCACATTTATTTATTTAAAAGCATCCTTGAACCAATCCAGAATCCATATATTCGAAATTGGAAAGAGTTCAGAATTTTTTATATTTGTATATTTTTATCGAGACGGGCCCCATTTGTATATGCGCGCCCTGATGCGCTCCATGGCTGTCCCGACATTTGCGGCTCGCCTCGCGCCTCGTTCTCTAGCGAGCATGCGCAACGACGCCGTCTACCACACGCTTTTGTCTTCGCGTCGCGCAACAAGCACGTTTTTCTGTATCAACCATAGTCTTCACTTATCTTATATATTAATAAAGTTTGCTTTACATAGTAATTGTGTCTTCCGTGTGTCACCTCTACATAATCTGCGCTCAACAATTTTGTATATTTTGTATATTTCGTATATTTCGTATATTTTGTATATTTCGTATACTTTGTATATTTCGTATATTTCGTATATTTCATATATTTTGTATATTTTGTGTCTCTTGTATATTGTTGAATGAGCAATGGCTATAAATTAAAGCAATGCGATCAAAAGATATATTTCACGTAGATCACTTTAAAACTAATTTAGGATTTCAGAATTTGTACAACTAGAGCAACAAGAATAGTAAATACACACATACTATGTAATTTCTTTATGTTTTACTTTTATATTATATCATTTTTGTTACTTTTGTTTTATATACTATTTATAAGGTTACTCCGAACTATGTACATTAACTCCATGTAACTTACAAAGGCCTTCGTAGCCTATTAATAAAGAATAATAATAATAAATTGTATTTACTTAGAAATACAATTTGTTCTATCACCGAAGTATCCATTAAAAACTGCATCTATTTGAATCGAATAAAACATCGACACATTGGGTATTCACTTTTTTTGACAATGTTTCAGGTTGGCAAAAAATCTGAGAAGAATTGAGTACACGAGCCGTGATAGTACTTTATCAGGGAATTAATATAAAAGTTTTGAATATAATATAAAAGTGAGAAATCTTCAATTTTCCGATTTTTTGGGGGTTTTTCATTTTTGATAATCACAGCTTGCAACTGAAAAATCTGAAAAAGTTCTATAACATGGGGCTTAATGTCCAAAATAAGCCATATTTTTTTCAAAATTTTAGAAAGCCGCTAAAGGTGGAAAAATGCCGGAAAACCGCGAAATCTAATTTACCCTGTAACTACCCTCACGGACAAGTTACAGGGTTAGAATTTTGCACAGATGAGTTTTTATTGGTCAGCTATCGAACGGCGTATGACTCATTGAAAAACCTCTAAGGGCAGTTTTGACCATCTTATTCGACTATGCCCTTTCGAATCCAGATCTCCTGGGACTGAAGAGTTGATTAAAAATGTCGACGGGCCGTGCCGGAATTTTACATCGAGCTGAGCTGCGTCAATATTTATAGTAAAACCGGTGTAATCGTCGCGATGGACGATAGAACGTAGAACGGAATAACCTGGCGGCGCAAAAGATAATCATCTGGGACGTCTTTCAACGTCCCATTAGAAAATGGCGTGGTCCGTCTCGTCCGAAGTAATTGAGTCCTACGAATCCACCTTAAAACGTAACGCTCCGTTCCGCGAAAAGAAGCACGAACAGAATTATTGGATGTTTGCTCGTCGAGGAAGTAGCTTAACGGATGAGAACGTGAGCGGACTTTCGACGACCGGGAAATAAACGGAAGACACGGAACGTTCTTGTTCTGTCTCGTCGGACCAGTTATATTTTTCTATGCCTCGACTGCGGTCGGCCGCGGTGGCCGGGTCCGTTTCGATCCGAGTTTACAAGCAGGAACAACTGTTCCAGTTAACACTAAATTTACCAGCAATTTAACTATACCTATTTCTACCATGACCAGTCAGAATGACTGGTCTTTTGAAAAAGTGCTTAGCGGTGTTTCCAGTCCTTATTTACTTTAAAAAAAAATTACGAAAGATGTCGAATAATATTAATTGTAATACAAAAATAGATTTATAGACAATATCAATTAATCAAACGCTTATTTGTCATTTTGACTGGTACTGAAATAAGTGCCAATAACAAATAATATATTTGTTACCGTATACATATGAAATAATATGAAGTTCGTAAAACTGAATCTTTAGTTATGGCTACGCAAGTCATGATATCATTTCGGAAAGAAAATATTACGTACAATAGTAGTTTTCAATTGAAATTGCAAAACTAGTCATTACGGCTGGTCTGGTAAATCCAGTGTTCATTACCCTGATCTAGAACACGGACATCATTTCGCAGCCGAAATTAAGAAAACGATGGAATTAGGTTTTCCATTTTCAGCAGACTATAATCAATGAAAATTACTATTTTATCTCTATTCGAAGGGTTTCCATTCTCTTCGTAGGTGTAACGTTAATTGCTTTATTTCGCAGCACGTGGCGTAATGTAAAATTCGATCCGGCACAATCACGAAACGGAACGGCAAATTTGTTTAAAACTTTATTATCTCGGGCAATCTAAACAGAACACATGACCGCTTTTCACGAAAATTTATTATTGCCATTAATCAGTGTGGAACAGAGTATTATGCATTGAACGTTTCATTTGCTCGTGCGGGAGATGTTAATGATTCAAAATGTAAATGTAATAATGAAATTCCAAAATATTAATCGCGTTGTATGGCGGCGCGTTGCTTGTGTAATCGAATGCTCGGGAAGTTAATTACTTCCTTGCAAAAACATGGAACCCAATTTTCGCCGAGTGTAGAAATATTAATTGGTGAACGCCACTACGTATTCATGCAATCATATTAAAATGATGCCAGCGCAAAGTACTGATAATTTTGTATATTTTATTATTTTTTTGTTTTCTTAATTCTATATATTTTACTAATTTTGTATATTTTATTATTTTTGTATATTTTATTATTTTTGTATATTTTATTAATTCTGTATATTTTATTAATTTTGTATATTTCATCGATTGTTTATATTTTTTTTATTTTGTATATTTTTCAATTTCGTTAGCTTCGTTGAATTTTGTTTGTTTCAGCAGAGAAACGGAGAGGGTTCTAAAGAAACTTGAAATTCATCTGATATTTTTTGCGGTTAAGTGGTTAAACGACCGTGAGATATGGCCGTTAGAATAAAATGTCATCTTTTTGCAGCCTTAAATTTCCTCGTTGCTACTATTACGAGGAAAATAAGTAAGAACCCCGGCGGTGTGCGTTGATTGTCGCGAGAAAATGAGTCCTCCCTCGGCCGTTTCGCAGTCGAAGAAACTGCCTCGAATCTCGAACGAGTCGTCGTAGGCCGTGGGATGAGATTTCAAAAGTTGCGGATAATATTAATAATTTCGAAGTGTTCGGTCCGAGGTACTGTACTTTATGGCGTTCATAAAAAGACTTTCAACGACGTAGCATTTACGGACGCCGTAGGTTCAGAGTAAACGGGGTTAATGATTAAGAATGGGCTTTTCTAGAAATGAGTCTTGAGTAAGTTACTGCGAGTGCTTCGCTGTCTCAGACTCAGTCTTTATTTTTAGAGGATCCATTCTGTTTTTGTTGACTGCGATTTATTATCAATCAGTTCGTGCCAACTATAATCATGAACAGAATGACGAAATCGATGTCCAATTAAAAATTGAAGTCCTAGATCGATCGTAGTAAAATGCTTCCAAAATGCTCTTATTAATAATAAAGATTAACAATTAGATTCAAATGGCGATGTCAAAACTAAAAATTATTATCAATTCTAACGATCAAAACTTTCAAAAGAGAATTTAATATAATATTTTATTTTACTTTCGGTTTGATAAAATAATTTTCTAAAAATATTAGGGTTCATTGAATTTCCATTATCTCGGTACGCTATTTCCTAGTGCATCAATAGTTTATTTACCGTTGCTTTGTTTAATAATACCGGCAGTAAAGAGGCACGTTGTCGCAGTATATGGCACGTGTCAGATACGTCGATACGGCCACAAAAGTCAATAAAAAGTATTTATTCTAATTCGAACGATAACTCATCGAACGCGGCGATCGTGCAAATATCCATCACAGTCACTGTCAATACATGGGCATTACACGGTGATATTTGTCCTGAAGGGACGATCGATATAACGATATTCCCCGTGTCTTTTTATTGCCGGTGATTTTTTATCAATCTACGATTATCTACGGGCTGTTCAATTGAATTAATCGACTCGCCACGCGGGCGCCGATTTTTCACGGCAAAAAAGCCGGTGGCACGGTTTCCATTTCCATTTGGCCGATACTTTCGTCCCCGGACGTCTCGACGTGAGCATCATGCATTATTGATCGAGTCCGGTATAAATGCCGGAAGTTGGCTGAACCGGCTGCAAGAAATTCATGCGCTCCACTCCCTTCAGGATGCGTCTCACTCGGCCTCGTTGCTGTCCCCTTCTCCCTTCGAGTTTTATGCATGTACCGGGCGATTATGCACAAAGATTTAGTCTAATCAATGGTGCAACGCGTACCATAAATCCTTCCTTCGCTTAGTAATCCTTTGCCGTACTATTTTCTTTACAATTGCTATAATATAATTTTTTTCGATTACACTGACTTTTTAGAAGAAACAGAAATTTTGTATTTATTGTGTGCTCACATCTATTTGAAATTTTAAATATTGGTGACAAGAGAATAAAATTTGATTCCTAGTTAAAGGAACGGATTCATACCTAACAGCTTGTTACTAGAAATCTTCTAGGAACTAAATTGTCTGATTTAGTTAAAAAACATTAAAAACATAAAAATACCTTGAGGACATATTTCAAATGTTTTAAAGACACCTTGTTTCAGATATTAAAACGATGACTATGTCGAGACGTCTTTAAGCCGTCTTTAAGGCGTCTATTACGGAAAGTCTGTTTTAGGACTGTTAAGGATTCTATAAAGACTGGGTTTATGACGCGTACGTGACTTCCTGGCTATTTTTGAGCTGCAAGGGCCTTTTTGGCAATTTAAGTAATTTAATATTTTAAGTAACTGGCACTATAAATCAGGAAAAAGACACCAAGCCCGAGACGAGATATCGGACCCTTGGACTTTCTCCTTGTGCTCAATAGCCATTTGACGTATCATAATCCCCGTGCATCGTGGGAATTAACGTACCTAAAAGCGGTCCTGTGCAACCAGCGAATTTGGGAAAAAACCCAAGGCATCGACCTTCGGTAACAACATTCCAAAGGGCGGTACTTGGTCTTTGGCAACAAATTTCGTTTTGGCTGATAGGTGTTCGCCTCGTACTTAAAAGTAGGAACAGGAGTCTTCGTGGAACGTGAACAGCCACGAAGACGACAGAGTCAAAAACGAAGTCCAACAAGGAAACACGACAGATATCAAAGACATACTCGACGAGGCTCATAAACGAAGAGTAACAGGGACTCGCACAGACTCTCAAAACCTTTGTATAGCCATTGTGACGGCCTCAGCATATCGTTTAAATAACTCCTGTTTTAAATACGTGTTAATTATTCGTTAAAATAAAGCAAATAAATTCAATACCAGAGCGTGTTCATCGAACCAGCAACAAATCAACTTAGCTCTATACCATGCACCAACAAGATAAATTTTCTATTCGATTAAATAATTCTCAAAAAAGATCCGGTTAAAATGAATTAATTTATTCAGTAAATATGTGAGATTAATTAATCAAAAACATGATTGGAATAGTCGAATATAATTTGAAAATAATTGAATACTGATACTGATTTATTTATAGTATTAAAAAAACTAAATATATTAATAAAGGTCATTAAATATTTATAATTGTTAAAGACGCTGTTATCAGTTTCCTCTACCATAAATTCGACAGTAAATCTTGCTATAATCTGTTTGTCAACGACTGTTGCACAATGGTTCGATGCAAGAACATTATTCCGCTCGGACTCCCTGGAAGACGAGACCCTTCTTATTTCACAATATAATTTCGGCGACTGAATTTTCCAAAGCGCGCAATTCTCGCGTCCGAACAGAATAAGAAGCTTATACGTCGAGAATGACAGATCTTTGTAAGCGATCACGCATCGTTGAAGTTACGAAACTACGAAGAGCCCCAAGACTGATAGAGGAAAATGGGAGACTCGTCCGTTATCCTCGGCGAATCGGAAGAAATATCCTTCGCTGAAGCATGCAGCCAGGTTGCTGGGCGCATGATGGATGCCTCGGAGATTACGTTCGAAGAACGCAACGGTCTCTGCGTTACCTGCAACATGGTAAAATAATTGAAAGCGGGCGATGGTTGTTGTCCAGGTTGATGAAACCTGATGCAACGGAAATTGATTGCGCCCGCGAAGTTAGCGACTAGAAACGGAGTTTTCCTCGGGCGGATTTACACTGGAACGTGCCAAGACATATCCACGTCGTAACTTACATTCATTAAAATATCGTATCGTAAAACTAAAATCTTTGCCGGGCTCGTTAATATTCACCCTCCATTGCCATGATCGCGTGTGAAATAAACACGGTTTATTAAAGAGCGTTAAGCGTCTATTTCAAACGTTAATGGAATGCTTCTTAATACCAAATTAATGCATTAATGTCATTTGTAATTTGTGTTTTAAATATACGTAATTATTTGCAGTGTACAGTCATGAAATTCATAGCAATAGAAATACAGGGTTTTCCAATAAGGGCGGGTCGATTTTGAAATGGAATAAAACAGGCTGTGTATGAGGTATTAACGAATTTTTTTTTTCGCAGGATCTTGGTGACCAATTCACGTCACCTCCGCGAGAGATAACTATACCTTCAAATCGTTCATGCAGAATGTCTATCGTGTCGTTCACTGAAAAAAAGATACAGCTTCTTGAAAATGAAAATTGAAATTTCAAGTTATTCAAATCGGACTCCACGGACCGATGTTGGCCTCCTGGCTTTCCGAACGTTTTCGGTGCTTCCGAAGGGTCAAGTTGACAAACGACTAAGGCAAACTAAAGAGGAGACTTTGCTCTACAAAACGCGCTAATTTTCATTATTGTACGGTTATTTATAACAGAGTTACGATAGTTCAAAGTTTAACAATATTTCGAGTTCAAGAGGCATCGGTTCACCCACGATTTTCAATATTTTTCAATATCTTTCAGGTCGACAGTTAAAATCAGTTGGTACACGTTAAAGTAGAGACTTTACCCTTTTAAACCTGCGAAGCCCCATTGTCTTACCATTTTTGGAAAAAAAGACACAGCTTCTTGAAAATGAATATAGAAATTACAGCCTATTCAAATCGGACTCTTATTGACTTTCCAGAAGAATCTTTAGCTATGTTTATTATTGTTTTTGATGAACATTCTTTGCTTAGCTGTCTCTCATTCTGATATTCGGTCCCAAGCTCTTCTGCCAATTGAAATAAAAATTCTTGCCTCGATATTTCTTCACCTATCGTTTCTTTATATAAAATCCAAGTAAAAAAAGTAAAAACTAAAATATAAAATCATAAATCAAACAGGGCAAAATATTGAGACCAGAAATACAAAAAATTGTTCTCTTCGAAAAAGAGAAAGAGTTATCTTTCCCCTTCCATCGACGAACCATCTCATCTCCCAAAGATAGACCTCTTATCTCTGAGACATAAACAGTACGCCGCCTGACCAGCGACCATCTCAGAGATCGCTTACAGTATTGTTGCATAAAGAACGCTATGCATTTCTTCCAATCGCCCGTTTTTCTACACTGTAGATCCACAATTACATTGTAGACTCGTAAAACAATTTCTGGAGTGCGCTTATCGAAGAATATAGTCGTAAATAACATGAATTTTTCAAATGTTCAAATGACCGCTCGTGGTAGACTAGACATGCTATAAATTTGTTTTGGAAAGTAAGCAATAAAGAAAATTGTGAATATTGAAAAATGGGTTGTATGTATGTTATAGGAAAAGTCAAGAAGTTGCATGGTGATACAGTGACGTTGTATACGAGAAATTCTAAACGAAATTTCAAAAACGGTCATTTGACCGCGCACGGTAGGTTTAGTGTTAATAGAGAACCGAATAAAAGATGTGACAGTGGAGATGACACAACACAGACAAGACGGGAACAAGCTACTGTATTATGACAAAAGTACTCAAGTGCTTTTTCTATACTTTTCGTCTCATTTTGAGAAACATTAGAATTTCTAATTTAGAAACGTCAACTGTGAATTTGTTAATTCGTCTTCAAGGTAATATGATATTACCAATTGTATATTAAAATGGAAATATTTTGCTGTAACTTTCGTTCTTTAAAAAAGGATTCAATCATTAGTTTATTCGAGGTAGAACAATTCTGCAGGACGGTTTTACAGAGTCAGTTTTATTATGTTATTTTAAACAGCAGTAAACTAAGAGATTTCTTGCTATCTTGAAAATTAAATTCATGTCCACATAATTTTTATACAGTTCTTAGAACGTATATGATTTGATAGATGGAAAATTTCTCCCTCGAGAATATCATCTGAAGTCATTATAGTTTTGTTCTTCACTTATTCCGTCTTAACGTAAATGTGTGGAGGCAACACTTAACAAATATTAATACAATACAATACAATACAATACAATACAATACAATACAATACAATACAATGCAATGCAATGCAATGCAATGCAATGCAATGCAATGCAATGCAATGCAATACAACACAACACAACACAACACAACACTAACACAACACAATATAATATAATAAAATATAATTTAATTTAATATAATATAATATAACATAACAAATTGTTAGGCAAACATTTTGTGTGGCATGAATATCCTAGACGAACATCGAGGTAGCGTGTACCACGATCATCGTCGAATTAACGGCGTCCATGAGCCGTCCGCGGCGTAATAACGACGCAGAAATTCACCGAACATTCGAAGATGGTACTTCACGAAGTGCAAATAACTTAACGCGCCGCGAAACTTCCGCGATACCGGGGCGTTCTGGTACGCCGCCCGCTATAATTTATTCGCGCCGCGCGTCGTAAATTTAAAGTCGCTGGAGATGAGTGCGCCGCGGTACACATCGAATTTACGATAGCGCATTTACGAGCACGTCGGATCGCGTCCGTTTCAGTTTCCCTTTATTACGGGACGCGAATTAAAATTGCGCGCGGGGAGTTCAATCACTTTATGCATGCCGGCCGTAATAACCGCGTTTGTTTCAGCCAACGCGGCGCGACGCGGACGGGGTTGCGACGCGCGACGACACGCGCGCGGATCGCCGTCGAAAGGTGTCCGTGAAATTTCATTAATACCCCGTTATCAAATCGAGAGGAAAAAACCTGTGAACTTATAATAAATTTCGTTATCGGAAACACACGCGCGCGGGGTGTGCACGTTGATTTCAGTGGCGTATGGTTGGCCGCGGTTGTCGGTCGAATTTCATAAATTCCTTTCGCTGCCGGTAAAAGGGAAATGAATGTAAAATCGCGAACAGGAAAATGGCTCGCGGTAATTTGCGAACGTGTGTTGGCTCGTCTATAGAAAATTGATATCTGTTATCGTTTCTAGCCTTTCGTCGCGATTGCGGCCGGCTCGCAAGCAGAACGGTCGATGCGTTTCTTTAACGGGAAACAAAAATATTTTAATAAACGAGTGGTTGTTATACTGCTTTTCGCAGTCCATTGAGAAATATAGCAGATATTATTCGCACATCTACGTCTCTAAGCAATTCATAATCTGTTTCTGATATTACAAATGTTAGTTACCACATATCGTGACTTATTTGTTGATGACAATGTTTAATTATTGGTATGGGATGATAAATATTAACACAAATCTCACGTACAATAGCGATAGTATTATTGGGAGGCCAGATTGATGAACGGAGAAGCGTTTAATCAGCACTTGGACCACTAAATTGGATCAAAAACGTACTGTATCAACATAAACCGGATAAATTAATTGCTTCGATTATTTCTCTACACGTGGTCAAACAGTGTAATTCCTGAGTTGACTATCCTTTGACGGAATCAGCAAGAGAGGTGCGCGCGTGAAGTGGGTTCAATGCTTTAGCAATCATTTCTCATTCGATGATTCAATACATCAATCTTCTCGCATCGCTCAATTATTCAATTATCTCATTTTATTAAATATAAAGCCACATTACTTTCGCACTATTCGTTTCACTCTGAAGCTTCCGGTGTTATGAATCCAGTTTCGCTTTGCTGCGATGGGAAATTTCACGAAACTCCAAGTAAAATTTAGCGTATTTATGATTAACAGAACGAAGCTGAGTTTTTCGACAGCAAGATTCATGAAATATGTGCGGTATTTTTGCTTTTGCAACAAGTTTCACGTTTTACAACCAAGGAAGAAAATCTAAATTTCGCAACACAGGAAGCTAGTAAATTGTTTACCGTAAAATAAAAATCGTAAAGCATTTTCCATTCGGTATAATTTGTTGAACAATGAAGTTTATTTTTCCATTGGTCTAGCAATTTTTACGCAAACGATAGTTATATCTCCATAAAATTTGTGTACAACGTTCAAATAGAAATTTATAATTGCGTTAACTTCGAGATTGCGATGCTCAATGCTTTCCCTTCAAATCCAAACAAAATCTGAATCCCCTGTCTTCGAAATCTGGAAATGAAAGTAAACGAGGACAATCGTGACACAAGAATCGTTTCATGACATAAAGGAAATAATTAAGGACGAAACGTTCGTAATCATCGTAGCTCTGAAAGACGTAACAGCACAGAGAGTTAACAAAATCTCAGAAAATTACCTTCGAACGAGGAAAATGGGTTAAAATTCGCGGTGTATTTTTGAATCTAGTTCAGCAAATGATCATGCATTTTCGCAACGGTAAACCTGTCCGCGGGTAACGTCATCGCGTTACGTGTCGTCTTAGCAGGTTGATTTACAACAAATGTGTAACGCAAACTACACGCGTGTACACGTCCGACCGACCCGTTTGCTCCGGGCCGGGCTAATGGCTACTTTCGGCCGCTATACGTCGAGCAGCGACAACGGAGGCGTCCGCTCGCCGAACGCATTTTAGAGCACGGTTCGTTAAGGAATTACCTTAATAGCGGCCATTGAATTTAAATTAAACTTCCGTCGAAAGTTGAAACGAATTCTTGAATTTTTAAGCTCTTTCCCGTGCCGGCTCGACGGAAAAACAAAAAGGTACTTCAAACCGCCCTTCTAATTTCGGTAGGTTCACCTACGGGTTTCCGCTAAATTGCATTCAGTTCTTTGTGAATAAAATTTACCGCTGCGCGCGAACTATTTTCGCAAAAAAAGGCCGCCGAATTTTTTCATTGACACTCGCGCAGAATTTACGTTACCGGTCTCGAATCTGAGCTCTAACGAATTAGAGTGCCCTATCTTCCGTTTAGGAGCTTCGCTGGACTACGTAGTAACGTTATTCGTTGCTCTATAACTCTAGCCACTGACGACCTTGTAGTTCAATGGAAATATTTCAAGCTACTGGAAACTTAAGCTTCACGGCGATTCGCAGGTCGCACTTGACGATTCTTTTTGTCTGTGAACACAGTCATGGCGGTCATTTGACAGATATCATCTGCCACAGACAATTGTCACAGATCATGCTTGATAATTAAATGAAAAGAACCAATAAAAATGCAGAATGGTTTTGCCCAAGTATAAAATGCAGAATGGTTGAGAGTGCGAGTCGTAAAATACAGAATGAATGAGACAAATGTCGACAGAATATTTCGGCGACTTCAAGTAATTTGAAATCATTGCTTAGGTTTCTCGAAGTCCTGCGTAGCTGAAAGATAAAGCGTGAGCGAGTGGGTTGGCGATAAGGAAGGAAAAAGAGCGAATAAGTAACAATGAGGTATATTGAGATAGATTGTATACAAGAGAGACAGAGACAGAGACAGGGACAGAGACAGAGGCAGACAGAGGCAGATAGATACAGACAGAGACAGACAGAGACAGAGGCAGACAGAGGCAGATAGATACAGACAGAGGCAGACAGAGACAGACAGATACAGATAGAGGCAGACAGAGGCAGACAGAGACAGACAGAGACAGACAGACACAGACACAGACAGAGACGTATGTTGTTTAACTACTGTCAGTTATCCTTAATAAGCTGTTATTGTTAAACAACGTTAGTTGGTGCCGCCGTTTATCATATTACCACGGAGTTATATGGAATTTCCTAAGAATAATCTCTACAATAGTTTATTTCTTATAAAAAGTCAGTTAACTAGAGGCTATTTTACAACCCTGTACTATGCAGGTGAACCTCTCAAGTATTCCGCAACATGTGCGGTTGGACTAAATGCTTCTACGATACGTGACAGTTCCGACGTGTACCGTTTCATTTATTATTGCGTTTTGTTCGCAGGATTCCACTATAAAGGGGAGCAGTTCCAGAATAAAGGAAAGTGGTGTATCCGAGCGAAATTTTGTCACTCTCTCTGTCATTTCGTGCGTCCGCGCTGCTCCTGCTTCAGCGCCACCAGTTGCGACGGGCCACTTTTGCGATTAAAGTTTAACTTTTGCACCGGGCCAGTGTGTTCGCCTGACCGACAGCTTCTTAAGCAAGGCTAAGAAAAGAGTACTTGAAATAATTTCCCCGGAGGTCGGTCGTATATAAAGGAATACAGGCCGGTCTTATTGCTGCAAATATATGTACTCGCCGCCAGCGGAACGGTTCTATTAAAAATGCGTGGAATAAATTAGATGAGTCCGACGGAATTGGTTATGCAGCATTGTGCAGTTCATTAACCGAGTTAACATCACGCCTGCGTTCGCTGTCGTTCGTCTACGTGTCTGTTCAAAAGAAATGCTGTTTCGAATCGCTAAATGCATCCTTCTAATACTTTGCTTATTAAAACCATACTAAATAACCTTTTAATAACTTTCTTATACCAGAATTACCCTTGAATATTTCTTTTTAGATCTCAAGCCGAGCTGTTGTCTTTTGAATTAATAAATTCGTTGGAGCTGCGGATTTCGGACGATATTAAATATAATTTACCTTCACTCGCGTAAGATCCCCCCAATTAGATAGCAAAGCTTAAAAGGTTTCGCTGGTTTTTAATCGAACAAGAAGTTAAATTGAAAGAATTCACGTCTCTCTCTCTCTCTCATAAATTCAATAAATCTCTCCGTCTGAAACAAAGAATGAATTTCGTTTTTCATTCGCTTTAACTGGTTTCCACTTAGTGCAAAACTGAAAAGTCATTTGGAAAATTGAGCATGAATCTTCCCAACCAGCTTTTAATTTTTCGCAAACTATGAAGTTGGAACCAGAAGTTTCCACGTAATTGCGACTAAGTCTGAAGCCAATTGGTCGAATAGATCTCGAGAACCATGGCAGCCAATTTAGAAAATATAGCTTCGAGAAAATCGTGTTTAAAGTTTCCGGTATTTAATACTCTGACGCCCTGCGCTGCGCGCGTTGCCCCCCCCCCCCTTTCGAACCGCCGTAACTTCGTCAACTTTGAAAATTTAAAAATACCAGTTAAGAAATGCAATCGTCGCGTTTCTTATTCGATTATATCCTTTATTAAATGAGCGAAAAACAGGCGAGAGACGAACAAGACGTTATTTCGTTGCTCAATCACTACAATTTATTGAAATTAAATAATTTGTCAAAGTTTTCTTTAATCTTGTGTATTATTTCTATTTATATCTATTGTGAATTCATGAAACTCGTAGGTTAATAATTATTATACGTTTAATATACTAAGTAACTTCAAATGCTATTAATTTGTAGCATTTTATAACAATGACATATTTCTATTATAATATATGTGACATTAATTCTATTATAATATAAAGCAAATGGCGATTCTATGGGGAAAAAATAAGAAAAACTGCTATAGAATTTTTTCATCCGAAATTTCTTTTTGGTAAAAATTGACTTTGACGATCGACGAAATTCACAAACCAATGAATATGACTTTACTATAGCGTATTATGGTAACAGCTCTCTTTATGTATTAGACATATCAATTACTAATTCCTTCGATTAGCAATGTTTCGAACAGAGTTGGCCATTATTCAGATTGCTTCGAATAAATATTCATCTAAGATAATTATTCAAATGAATTACCCTAAGTCGATTAATTCATTGTTTGTCATAAATAAAACTTTAAGTTATGAAAAATAAAACACTTTATATCCTATCATTCTTATTCAAATAAATTATCTTCCGTATGATTTACTGTCCGAATTCATTATCATTAGAATAAATTATGATCTAGATAAGTTTTTAATATTTATTAGATAGCTTTGAATAAACTTTTATCCATTTGTCGCTATCTTTCATCCGTCCTTCGAATAAAATGCTACCCAACCCTGGTTTCCAATTGCAATACTTATTTTAGCCTCCTTGGATTTGATTTTAGTATTCTTTCACATATCCTACATTTCAACTAACAGATCCAATTATATCTTTTGAAATTATAACACACGGCTCCCTTCATCGCGACCCTATGGTTATCTATATAAATCATACTCGTGTAAACGTTTCAATACAAACATTTCAATTTCCACAAAACGTAGCAATATTCCCATGTTTGCGATGCCTTCCGCCACTCATGCGAACGACCCCAAAAAGCACGGGGCGCGTCCAGGGAAGATGTTATTATTTCGTAAACGAGCGAGCCACATGGAAGGGTTTCACCGACTGATTCGAGGGCGAGCGCGAGGCAAGTTTACAAGTCGTGGTCTCGATGCCTCGTGACCGCACGCCGATCGATGTTCGAGGGGAGGGCGAACGTGACTAAACCTTTTTTTCCCCATCGGGCCGAGGGTGAGAAATGAGACGGCGGCATTAGCGTCCCTTCGCCGCTTCATAGTATGGGTTGCAGGTGCGAAAATTCCATTTCCTTCCGCCTGTCACACGGCTCGGCCACAATTTTCGTTTTTGGCGTACGTGCGCAGACCCTGCCTTTAAATGTTCCACGAGCCGAGAGGGGGGTGAGACGGGGGTCGTTCCGGATCCCCGTTGGTCCCGAGTGTAAAACGTCCCCCCCCCTCTATCTCTCTCTCTCTCTCTCTCTACCGTTTCTTCGCAACGGCGGCGAGACGCGATCGGAAAACCTTACCCGGCAACGTGCTCGAGATCAATGACGAATTTAGTCGACGCGTGTCAGCCGACACCGTGAAATATTTCCAGCCACCGTGAGGGTATCGGTACAAAATGTTGCTATTTCGATAAAATTCAAAGGAGAGCGCCGGGCACGTTACGTCGACGGTCGCTCGACGGAATTCTGATGACGGTTATGAGAGGTTCGTGCCCGGACCGGTTGCAATGCCGACGGTGTTCTTGATTTACAGCCGCGGATACACAACGCGTCGCTAGATAAGTAGTACGCTCGCGGCTTACTATACCGGCGAGCGTTCCTCGATGAGAATGAATCACGGGTTTTCGTTTTCCGATGCGTTTTACGGGATATCGGGTTCGAACGCACGCGAAGTTGTTGCCGGATGCTTCTGCATAACTTGTATCGTTTTCATGCGGATAGCAATGGATCCATGCTAACTGAACTGTTTAACTTGATACAGTGGAACCTCGATTATTCGATTATTAAACAAAGTGATATGGAAGTAACAAGTCAGATTTTGGTTTTTCTGTGTTTAACACTATAGCGGCCAAAATCTATATATAAGCTGTCAAAAAGAATATGTTATATCTACTGTCATGAACGAAATATAGACTAATTCCGGACATGTAACAATGATATGAATTGCTTCTAATAAGAAAATTATCAACTGAGGTAGCTGTGTTTCGAAAACACTGATAGAGAATACGTCTTACTATGTAAATAGTGTGAAGTCAGACCTTCAGTACCGAGCGTCCTAATAAGTAGTATAAAACAATCTTTAATGAAACAGGTAATACTTACTAGATGTTTGATTGAAGAAGTAGTATGAAGGACATCGAATCAGACAAAACCAGTGTAAGATGTAGGAAATCTTTATGTCAGACAGGTAGCATGGAAAATTAATCGTCAGGGACTATTTTAAGTAAAGAATGGGTTAATTCTAGCCAAGATTAATCAAAATAGGGCAGCGTTGTTGATACATATACAATAAAATATATATACATTTCGATAGTCCAGGTATTTTTGTATATTTTGTAAATAAATAAATTGAAAACTAATTACGCGTTTTCGATTTCATGGAATGTATATTAGTATAAATGTATAATGTGTGGGGTCATATGAATTAGAAAATAATATAAAGACAGTTATTATAAATTATATAGATATTATTCTTAAATGAATATTTAAGATATTTTGAAAAATATATACGACACAAGAATATTTAGCTGCATTATTCTAATCAAAGATGTCAAAAGCAAAAAAAAAGGGAGATGATTAACATATTAAAAAATACATTTCAGCATTAACACATTATTGTTTAACACATTAACATTATTGTTTAATTCATCTTGTTTTTGTATAATCGTTACCTTATAGTTACCATTATGTGTAAACATATTGTTATTCATTATAGATTTATATTTTTATAGATGAATAAATTATTTTGTATGTCAGAAATGATATGCCGTGCTCTTATGATTGTCCTAATAAGATCAATCATTGTCGCATAACCTGTCAATAAATGCAATTTTAGGTATCTCCTAATAATTAATGATTTTTACATTTCTTTTTGTTTTATAGAAATTCAGAAATTTAGTATTATTTCTTAATTGTTTTTATGCCGTTAATGGCAATTTTTATTATTTAATTTTAAAGACAAATAGTTCTTTTATATCAATTGTTCAACAATCTTTCTTAAATATCCAATCACTATACGTTACTCTATGTTTTGGAAATTTATAAAATGGAAATATAATTTCTATATTCGTTCAAAAACATATAGAATTCATCGAATACCGTATCCAACAAATATGTAAAATGCTTGACTGGTTAGTCCAAAACAGTTTTTATTAATTCATAATTCAAAATGTGTTGCAATACTTCTTGTAGATCCTGAAAGCTTCAACTTTCCCATTCTTCAAATTAAGTTACTTAATTAAAGCGTCTCAGATTATACATAGACACAGCTGAAACTTGTAGGAACTTCTACAGAACCGTTCGCGCATATTCATTACTTTCACGGCAACACACTGCATCTCATACAAAGTAGCAGATACGTGATCAATCGACTGCTGATTCTGTGCCCTTATGGCAAAAGTATTATCACTTATACATTATTTACGACATATTGCATTTCTTAAAATTGAGATATTAGTTTCTATTTAATACTTTCACTGCGCGCCATCTATACTTAATTTAAAAATTAAATTAAGTTTCCTAACTCTGATCTAATCTATTGTACTTATTTTTATTAGGATTCGGAATTTATGTTTTACAACATAACTTTTGTATTTCAATTCAATTACATAAAATCCTACAATTTCATTAAATTTCTAAAGTTGCTGGAGTGGCAATTAAAATGTTAAATCCTGTTTCTTGCAATTGTTGCCCACAATTTTTATTCTGCACAATAATCTAGCGATCGGATCCAAGGGATCATTTTCACCTAACAAGCTCGGTATCGTTTGACAAATAATCGGAAAAAAAGCTGTCGCCAAGTAATATTCTCGGTCGACTTCGTATCCAGCTATTTATCAAGAGAATGAATTAGACTTTCGTCGACGAGGTGGTTCAAAAAGAGTCCTTCGGGATCGCGCCAGGCTGTCGCTCCTACAACCATGTCACTTCCAAAAAAATGCTCGATCCATCACGTAATGTCGCCGCACGCCAAGTGTCTGACTAATCACCTTCCTGCGCTACTCGCCCCGATGTCTGGCCGCGTATTGATTTACACTCCTGAGTCGTAACTTCTGGCGTCGTTCTCGCATAACTATGGGCCGGCGAACGTGGCTCTCGCATTGGTCACGTCGCGCCCGATGCGTCACGAATGCACACGCAAGTCGCGTGCCGCGCGCGCGGCCTTGTCCGTGCATGAACACCTTAAATCATGGGATCGCCGTAGGGACGGTCCGCTGCTCATTCGTTCCGGCGCCCTTTAACGCTGCAACGACCGATGACGCCACTCCGGTGTAAGTTCCTGCGGTTTTATAGCCGCTGACGCCAATTGTTTTGTCTCTGCGTCGTAACGTTACGGCTCATCGCCGTCACCCTAACTGTACTGCAAAAATGTATACGACCATCGTTTATTATGCCAAACGTCAGAAATGCCAATGAGTTCCCAAAATAATTTTCATGTATGTATATTACTTCAGGAATTTTTGCTACAATCTGGTACACGGATTTACGTTGTTACTGATGGTTAACTCTTTCGCTCCGAGGGGCGTATATGTACGAACGTATTATTTAATATTTAAAAACAATAAATTATGATTATAAATTTGTATATTATAGAAAGTAAAGTGATATTATTAAATATCATAAATATCGTTGTAAAATTTAGAGAACAAGAAACGACTTCTACTTTGTAGCATTCCTCAGTGTTAACTACTCAGTAATGCGTTTCGCAGCGAAAGGGTTAAAGAGATTTTATCTAGTATTTTCAAGTCACAAAATTATATTTTTGATGAATAAAATATTATTGCAGTGCTTTCATGAGAACAGATTCGGAAAATGCGGTCTTGAAATATGCATAATTTATAAAATGAATTTGCCGTGGGGTCAGTATATTTAAATCATCGCCAAATCACTCAATTTTAGACATTTAAAAAGAATAACATTTTACATTAGAAACAAATTTGTCACATCGATTTGAATATCGGTACACGGTCTCGATATTAATCGCGCCACACTACGCGATCTTCGGTTTATTACGTTTTCGTATTTAATATTAGTATCCAATTTTGAATATCCGTCTCATTCGATAAAGCGTAATATGTTGCAACAGTACGGTCCAAATGATTGATATAATCCAGTAATTTAGAATATCTGTTCCATTAAATAAAGTTTAATATGTTTATACAGTGCGGCTCGAATGATTAATTTAATTATGTAATTCCAAATATCCGATTCATTAAGTAAAGTTTAATACGTTGGCACGGTCACAATTAATTCTTGTGAAATTGTAGCCGTGAAAATGGTCGCCCGCCTGAATGTTATTGTGTAATGGTTGTTAGTGCCAAGTACTAAATATTCTTTATGACACGGACGTGAGTAGCCGGCTATTTTTGAGCTTAGTATTTTTTACTAATAATATAACTGATATGTGTTTTAGGCTTAAATTAATTGTCCTGCCTAGAGAACGCACACTTTATTGTTTAACCCCTTGCACTATGATTTCTTTCACGCTGTGTTAATTAGCATTTATTCGTTCTTAATACATTCTTTAATAGGATTAGACAATTCTTATTTCTAGTATCGTCATTATTTACTTTCGCATCTGTACTTTGATAACAGGAGAATTCAATTTGATTTCGATTTGAAATAAATTAACCCCTTTGCCGTATTTTAATGAGTCCGACTTGTGACGAAGATTCGTATTAATATCCTGTTAAATATGACTGTTATTCTTTTCTTTTAAATCGGATTACAAATCTCTATTTTCTTGCAATCAATATTTAATCACTCTAGTAAATGTAGACGCACAATAAATATAAATTTTCTTTTTCTCCTAAGTAATTATTATAACCAAAATGGTACTTACCATTGTAACTATGAAGAAAATGATACGGCAAGAGGTTAACAATATTCATATTTACTAGATCGTGAATGAAACCTTTATCACGAGTCTGACTCGTTATTATAGTGCAAGGGGTTAACTTTAGGATTTCGCTTTTCTCGGCCTCTATAGCCAAGTCATGTCATAAAAAAGGGAAAGTTCCGAAGGGTAAGTTCGACATTAGTTTATAACAATGAGCACGCCGAAATCACACCTGGAGGAATTTTTCCGTCTTTGCTAAACAATTCTATCGCTCCTACCTTTCATACACCATCAACCTCCCAAAAAGACGCGCTAAGGCGCAAAGGAAGGGTGCATTTTTTGAAACAGAATCGCTGTTTGGTTATTGTTAAAATCAAGGAAAACCAATCAGCGAGTATTAGAAATGCGTGAGAGGGGCAGCAGTTTACCTCTAGAGACAACATTTCTTAGAACATCAGAGTTGTGATAGAATTCGAGGACCTTAGATCTTACGAGAAAAGGTGTAACATAGTACCAGGTTAAATAAATGTGTTTTTTTTCGCCGCTAAATTCCGGTCCTACATTTTATACAGTCCACATCTATAGCGTCACAATGCGTCGCTATAACTGATGACGCCTCACGCCCCAACAATGACTTCACAGGGTGAAGACGGTTCCCTTACGACTGCCCCGATCTTTTCGGCGGCCCTTCCACCCTTACCATCTTTTCTCTCATTATCCTAACATGCTCTCTCCTTCTCTCTCTCTCTCTCTCTCTCTCTCTCTTGCTTACAATCTCTTACAATATGCCTCATTCCTACACATTCGCTCTCTTTCTTTCCTTACGCCCAACTCACTCGCTCACGCTTCATCTTTCTGTCGACACTTTCTGTCTCATTCATTCTGTATTTTACGACTCGTACTCTCAACCATTCTGCCATTCATACTTGGGAAAAACCCTACACTATCTTGAATTTTATTGTTTTTTTTATTTAACTATCAAGTATAATCTGTGGCAATTATCTGTGACAGATGATATCTGCCAAATGACCGCCGTGACTACGTTTATAGACATCACAAAATGCGTCAATCGCGAATCGCGAATCGCGAATCGCCGTACAGCTTAACCCCTTGCCGTTCCATTTTCTTCATACTTACCACGATTAGGAATTTTTCAGTTGATATAATTTGTTAGAAGGGACATAACATTAATGTTTATTCCGTGCCTGAATTTACTAGAATGCTTAAATATTAATAACAAGGGATTAGAATTTTATTCCAATTTTAAAGGATAGAATATCATCCATACTTAACACGTTGAGTGCCACGTCAGTCATCGGTGACTGACACTGAAATCTCCGTTCAGGCCGCGTCAGTCGCCGGTGACTGACAGTGTGATATATGACATAAAACTAAAAAACTTACATTGTTTTAAGTTGTTACCTAAAATTTATTTAAAGTCCTCTTAATTTTTATTTAATATTAGAATCTATTACTAATGTATTTTTTCAGAAAATTTTAATGGATTTAATGCATCGAGTAAATTCTATTAGGAGCACAAATTAGTTCGGTCCGTTTTTTATAATTTGCAAGTAGTGCGCTTCGCATTGCTGTACCACGATACCAGCATGCGTGGCCTGACGGGGATTTCCTTACATAACCGCGTGGCACTCAACTTGTTAATAATTTATTCCTAGTAATTTCCATTGCTAGTCGGACTCGTTAAAGTACGCTAAGGGGTTAATTTTCCAATAACTTGAAATATTTCCATTGAACTATAAGGTCGTCAGTAACTAAAGTTATAGAACTGCGAATAACGTTACTACGTAAGTCCAGCGAAGCTCCTAAACGGAAGATAGGGCTTTCTAATTGGTTAGAGCTCGGATTCGAGACCGGTAACGTAAATTCTGCGCGAGTGCCAGTGAAAAATTTCAGCAGCCTTTTTTTGCGAAAATAGTTCTCGCGCAGCGGTAAATTTTATTCACAAAGAACTGAATGAAATTTAGCGGAAACCCGTAGGTGAACTTACCGAAATTAGAAGGGCGGTTTGAAGTACCTTTTTGCTTATAACTGGCGACGCCGTGACGGCCCCAACAATGGTAGCTCGTCGAATGCGTTTAACCATTTCGCTCCGAGCACCGCATATATGCGGCATCCAAATGATGAGTATACGAGTGCCATCCGTATTCGATGACTACATTTTCCGTTACCTGCTGAACATTTCAAGTTGATATTATTGAAATATTGGATTCTATTACGCAATAAACTTCAAACATCAACACGATTGCTGCACAGTTGTTATGTAACCCTTTGCAGTCGTATGTCTGCTCTCAGCCATCAAAGCAATTTATTCATCTGTTCTCATCTTTTTTCGTTTTACATAAAATTAAAACATAGTATTGTGTTACATATGTCTAAACATTTGAGTTGATAAATTTTGTTTTTCCTTCTTTTATTACTGTTATTTTAATACTGTTCACTCAAAGGAAATTAATTACGACCAGCATGACTTATGTATAAATTTAATACGACCGCAAAGGGTCAAAACCAAGAAAAACCTATGTACAGAAATCACACGCACTGTGCATATTTCTGACGCGGGCTTTCGTTTAATGTACGTCTGTAGTACGTCTGCCGCAGTGAAGGGGTTAAACGATTGAAACTGAGGAAAGAATAGCGTTGGATGAAATCGAACGAAATCGAGGAAAACACTCGTTGAAGATCGTATCGCTTTCGGATAGCGAACGTCGAAAGAGCCCTTAACGGTCCCCATCGAGCATAATGCAGGGGGTTACGTTCGCTCGGGGCCGTGAATTTATGAGCGGGAAGCCCGCTTACCGGCGCCGCCTTAATTTCGAAATTGCTTGGCACGCACAACACGCTTTTCTATGAATACGCAGCGGATCCGCGGGCGCGCGGGGGGAGGGGGGAGGCGCGGCGGCCGGTAAACGGCACGTATCACAATTCAAGTCGCCGGTGTGATGCGATGCAGCATGCAATAACGTCGGGGACGCGTAACGTTATCGCGCGAAATAAATTGCTCCCCTGTTGCCGCGGAAAAAGTCGTTTAAATAGTCCCCTGGAGCACGTGCTCTGTCCGGTTTCGTAATTAATATTCGGTTAATCTGTACGCCTTCGATCGACCGCGTCGCGTTTTGAATAACGGCGCGTTTCTATTGTGTTTAGATTTCAAACGGTGTCCGCAGCGATGCGGGTCTTCCCATCTCCTTGCGTTTGCGCAAACTAATTCGCGGTTGAATGACGACTCTGATGCGCCGCTATAGATTGCTATAACACATTTCGAAATGATATTATTATTATTATTATCGTTTATATCTGAAGATCAATAGATTATATCAAGCGAAGATACTGCAGATGTAATTAGAGTTAACCCCTTACAGTACCTCTACCTTCGCAATAACAATGCTTAAATGATTTTTGACTGTAATAATTTCTTAGGGGAGAAATAAAATCGATGTTTATAGTGTGCTTACATTTACTTTAACGCTTCGACATTAATAACAAAAGTGAAGAATTTTATTTCGACTTAAAGAAACGGAATAACATTCGTACTTAACAGATCATTATAAGAAATCACCGTCACGTGTCAGACTCGTCAATGCACGGCAAAGGGGTTAAAATTACACATCGAGTGCAAATGTTTAATCGCAAATGAATTAATAGTGATAATGACCTTTCGGTGTCAAGCTTTCAAGGCGAATATTATATTTGAAACGTTATATCGTATTTTCTGCACACGCAACGTGATAAACTTGTTTCCAACGAATTCAAGGATATGCAACACTAAATCATTTCGTTTTATGGCGGCTCATAAAGTGCGGTGTAACTGTGGTCTGGCTTGCATTGGTAGCAAGGTCAGCGGAGTTTATTTGGCCGAAGTTGTTCTACATCAATCTTGCAGTTATTGTTCTGATCAACGTCACATTTGAATGTCATGAAATTTTGTGTTTCTGACATTGCCGCTGAATGGATCTAATCATTGTTGATAGTGGATAATCGACAATTATATGAATTTATTTAAATCACGAATCTCTCCAGTTTTGCTGGACTACCATAAAACACTGATCACTAATAATTCGATAATCATTATGCGTGATAATAAATGATCATGATTTAACCCTTTGCGGACGAGAGGCGACTCTCGGTCGTCGCGGTGTTTCGTTTGGCAGAAGGAGCGGGAGGCAATAGTCAGCGTTTATCTTAAGATAATTTGTATATAAATTATATAATTATATAATTATAACCTTGATATAACATTACTCTGGCATAATCTTAATATTGTTCGGAAAGTTATAACTGTAGCTAGCGCGGTCGTTAATTTACAGTGTAAGAATCAGCTGTTAACAATTCCGCGATAGTATTCACATTCAGAATATTTAACAAGTATTGCTATGATGATAGGGAAAAAGGGCCTATCTGGCGGATGTTATGTAATTAACGTCCAGATGTCTAGTTCTCGAGGCGAGGCATTTATAAAACGATTTTCCAGAACGTGAGAGCTAAACTTTGTGTTGGGATCCATGTGATCGGACAGGTGTACAGAAATACCGGACATAATTTCGTTATGCAATTTTAATCTCGTCGATCCAATCGAATGATTCTAACTGAAATTTTCAATAATACAAGCGTTCCGTTTCGTTTCCTATTATTTCCATAGCGGCGTTTCCTCTGTAAGTACAGTCGCCTCGAAAATTTAACACGTCCAATCACGCTGTTTGCCACGAAATTCGCGGAGCAACGCTTTGTTTCCGATGCGAAAATCTGTCATGGTAAATAATCTAGGTAAACTGGACGAAAAATATTAAAACGTCAATTGCCAATCAAATTTTAATTATCACCTTTGCACCTTTACCATTTTTATTTTACTCGAGTACGTAATACATAACATTTTTGTTGATGTATTCTACTAAATTATAATACATATTGTATGGTTTATAACACATATTGTAATCTATATTAAAATAATTTAGAAGAGGGTACGGCTCTGTTCGAAAAAATTTGTTCATGGTCTAATAACACATTTCGAATACCATAAAGATTTCTGATATTAATTTTCCCACCATAAACGAGAAGAATAATTAATAATCTCATATTAGCTAGAAACCTGCAGTGTAACGAAGCAACGAGAAATAAATAAATCTATGCAAGAGCCAGGAATAAACTCGCGTTCGCGGACGATCGTGTGCCCTAAGTGATTCAATTTTCGGCGAGGGTGGCGCGGATACGGGCGCCGGTTGTCGGTGCCGCGCAGGAACAGCGATGACTCGGGTAAACAAAGATTGTCATCTCGAGGTCGCTAATTAGTAAGAAATCTGTTCTCGGTTAGCGTAACATTATCTTGATGCTACGGCAAAGTGATTACAATACTCTTTCCTCATTCTCAACGCTTTGCAGCCGCATACTCGAGGCTCCCAGCTCGCGGTAATACGCCCCTAAGTGTGTACTTACACGGGGCTATTAAATTCCTGAGTGCACAGCGGCCACGATACCACCACTGCCTTAATTTTAAACTCGCTCCACGGCTGTCGCTGCTTGAGACTTTAAATTCTACGCGGATCCGCGACAGTGTAACGTAACGACCGAGCGATGTGTACACATTGCTGATTCCCCCACAGAAATACGAAAGAAGCGTAACCGTGTAGAGGCCTCGAGAGCTCCGTTTAAGTTTTTTCTCGGGCTTCGTAGGGCCGATTCAATGTGCCCGTCCCACTCCTACCCGGCCCCGAAACCCTCTCCTTTTCCTTTTTCAGAAGCGCACCGGGCACGGTCAATAGAAATTATAGTCACGACATTCGTCAAAAAGCCTCCCTTAGGCTCGCGAGCGGGAGCCCCGATATGGAGTTTGCTCGAGGAATCGAAGAATTCCATTTAAAAGCCGTCGTGCGACGATGATTTTCCACGTTGAAAAGAAGAAAAAAAAGGAGGGAAGGAAATGGACTCGAAGGACGGGCATTCACGTGTTTTCGGGGTCCCGTTGAAAGGGTCTTAAGAGATGAACAGAATCGTGCACGCTATTTCGGATACAAATTCGAGGATGGAATGCTATCGGACGTTCTCTGCATTTTCTTTGGATTTACGCGCGTTCGAGCAGCCTTCTGGAAAGGAAGTATCGCGTGGAACTCGTTTTTCCCCGAAATAGTTGCGTTGTTTATTATTCGCGTTTGAACTGTAAAGTTTGTGTCATTCCTAACACAAATTTTTTGTTCATACATTGGAATTTATGTTTATTGCTTATTTATGATATCAGATCACGCCAATTATTGTAGATCCATTTAACAATGCTGGAATAAATAAACGTTATTCTGTATGTAAAATACCATCAATTTAACATAAAATTGTACCATGAACATTCAAACTAATTCTTCATAATTTTCTAAAAGCTAATTCGACGTGTCCACACAAACGCACACGTTTATACTTGCAACCTGAAATAATTCGAGCACAACAACGTGTCCTCAATTCTTAAAATGTTGACTATCAAGTTTCAAATTTCAAGTTTCGGATTCCATATTTTGGACAAAAAACCCGTTGCAGTTTCGAGTTTCGAGGTTCGGCCAACGAGCATCATATATTTAAATACAAAAACACCAAATATCGCATTTCTCCGTTCGTTTTTAATATTTGTTTCATTCCGTGTCGGAAGATTGATTTTGAAAGCAGAAACCCGGCGTTTAGAATTTATTTCGCGCACCATTCGGAAAACAAGAAAACGTAGGCTTAGATATCGAGGAATTTTTTTTCAAGCTCCGCACCGATTCCGCGCTGTTCTCTCGCTTTAAACAACGTGCCGCGGCGAAATCTACCGCTCCATAAAGAACAATTTGTCGGATGATCGCGCGTGACACGTACATTTGATTCTCCCCGGGAATTCGTGGCCGCCTCCGACAGGAATTTTCCTACGCTAACGTTTTTCTTTTCCCCCGTTCCGCTCGGGGTGCCGACGACAAAGGACCGGCCCGCGATTCGCTGAGCTTTAATCGGGCAGCAGCGCAAAGCTGTTGCATATACACACTGGCGCTCTATACATAGTTCCCCTCTCTCTTCCTCTCTCTCTCTCTCTCTCTCTCCCTCTCTCTCACTCGCTCCACACATATGTACTTTAGCGTGCGGAAAGAAGTTCGTACGGCGTCGACGATCTTTTTAGAGGTGCTTACGACTCCGTCGATTTCCGACTGTGTACCCTAAACCGCTAGTCGCTTAATCATTCACGTCGCGCAGCTCGGTGTGTACAACGACGAATGCACCAGCGAATGCACCCCTCCCACTCGAAAGGAACGGCGAAGCGTTCGAAACGTGCTCGAGGAAAGAAGTAAATAGTGGGAATTCGAGGTGAAGGTGAATTACTCCGAGCAAGAAAAGAAACAGGCGTTTCTAAAATGAAATTTATGCACGCCTTCGCCGGTCTGTTAACTGCGAACATTTTAGAAGGGAATAATCGATTTGGAAGGTACGAAAATAAGCGATAAATGCCGACGTGTCTTAAAGACGACCATTTTATGTACATTCGTAGCCTGACGCATTATTACGTCCTATAATGGATGTTTCGAGGACGTGTTGAAGTTATCCCAAAACAGATGTCTTATAAACGATTTAATTCTTTGCATTATGATAACGAGACAGATTCGTGACGAACATTTCGTGCATGATTTAATGAATATGACTGCCAATCACTTGTTATAAATCGAAATAAAATTTGAATCATCTGTTGTCAAAATTTGGGAATGAAAGTAAATGAAGAAAATCGGGAAACAAGAATCTTCTCGTGTTGTCAAGGAAATTAGTAAGAACAAAGAGGTGCTAGTCAACACAGTTCTGAAAGGAATTGTAGTACAAGGGGTTAAAGACGTCATCTTATCATCTGAAAGAAGACATCTTTAAGACATTCGAAATATGTCTTCGAGACATTTTTTAAGTTTTCAATGTTTTTTTTTATCTAAGTTAGGCAAGTGCTTTTAAATATAACTTTAATATGGATGATGGAACTAGAGAATAAAATGTTAATTTTGTTTCTGTGCTTATTATATTTTGTGGTCAAGAACGTATCGATCAGCAATTAATTTTCTATAAGGGTGACTTTTCCAGGAGATAACTTGTTATAATACATTCAATTCTCCTAATTGCTCCTCAGCTTGTAAACAAAACTGAACAACTTAGAAAGCGGGAATATGGATTTATTCAAGTCCCGCGGCTTGGTTGTATAGTCGTTGATAATTGGCAACTATAAAAAACGAGCTACAAGGCTGGAATAATTGTTTCCCAAGTCGTCCAGTTTTGCTCAGAAACTGAGAAGTAATTTGGGAGAATTTACAAAAAGTAAAAATTGAAAAGTAAGAAAGTAAAAAAGAAAAAATTGTATAAAAAGATCATACTAAAACCATATATTTTTGTGAAGACTACCTCCGACATTCGCCAACAGATGAGTCCCTTTCCCGAAAGCTACCTAATACTGTCCCTGTTTCTATACGTCGAAACCGTTCTTTTACCCTTATCTAAGGCAGGGCCTGTTAGAAAGCCTTACCGAAGAGTCTTCTAGCGGGCCCAGAACGAAACAGCTCCCTTTCCTTTCCGCCGCTGCCGATTCAACTAAAGTCACAAGACTTCTTAGAGCGTCACATTTTATTGTAGGGCCAAGTGCCCTGGAATTATGATTAACTATGTTATAAGCCTGTCAGCCACGTCTGCAAAAAAATCTATGACAGAATATGTTATCGGGTGACCGCGATAAGTCAATTGATTAAAGCAGTCTTGTAGATGTCCATAGGACGATTTAAAGACGTCTTGATTTGTAACACAAGACGTTTCTAGACCCTTCGTAGGCCATTCAAAAGACACTCAGGATATCTTTATGGTCTCTTTCTGATGTTTAAATACGTGTTTGTTGCTATCTGAATACAGAGTTCCAAAATCTTATTAACCTTTTCACAGATGAATTTTTTTGTTGTGGGCTTCTGTACCGAATAGTGTTTCAACTGATTCTCATTTTCTTTGCACTTAGAATAATTATAATTTTAAAAAAACTAAATGTACACATACATGGCAGTATCCCTGAAGAGGTTAATGTCTCGTGATTGCCATGTCGATTGACTATGTTTCTGATTAACTAGAAATTACGACGTCAGAGTGGTCAAAAACGATAGTGTCGTAGTATAATTTAAAAATTATCGATTACGAATTGAAGAGCTTAATTGATCCTAATGGGCTGGCTACTGATGGTTTTAACTCTGTAATTGTCCTACCGGTTGCGCGTTCCAATTGAAACATATCCGCTGCCGGTCGATAGATAGAAATGTCCAAAATTAGAAGGTACGGAATTAAGGTAATGAATCGAGGTCTGTATTTAGATCATCACGTCGATGGATGTCATAATACGAGGAAATGAAGTTCTAGGACAAAGCGAAAGAAACTGTGGGAAGACAAATTCGATTGAAGGGCGCGAGTTGATTTATTAGATCAATTTTGTCCGATAAAGATTTACAATGCAGCCATGGAAACAGAAAATAATTCGATATATACCGTAGATTACTATAAATTGAAATTATAGAGTAAATTCAATTGCGCACGCGTGTTGATGAACGGACAGAAGGGACGAAAACGAAATTAGTATCGAAGATTGTATTACGATTTGTGCCTCCAGTTCCAATAGCCCTCTGATGAAAGATAGTCGCTTCTTTTTGATTACATTAATCCATTCATTCGAATCGTGTTATTTTGAGAAGGATAATCAAATATTACTGTCAACTAACGTAGAAATTACTAAATTCGTGTACATTTACCTACGAATATATCCATATGAATGCAACCGTCCATACGAAAACTTGATACCGAAAATTCAATTTAATTTTGTTTTAACCACGTTGACCAGCTTGAAGCTAAATCGAAAACTTATTGCAATCAACAACATTCGACATTTCACGTATATCTAATAATTCCAGAGTATATCCAAGCTTGTTGGTAGATTGTACGGACATGAATTAACAGTCCATAATTAATGCGATGTTATAGCTTAAACGAATTGATAATGTTCATTATGAAACACTCTTAAATAGTTAAATTATAATAATTAAATTATAATAGTCGTAAATTGTCGTTCATTATCAATAGTACCGGTGTCAGAGATTATTTCAAAGGATTTATAAGCTGTCGGAAAATTCGCCGTTAAAAAAGAGAGAGGCGCGTATATATTTGAAGGGAGCGTTTTTCGTTTATTTAGCAAAGAACACGAGACGACTGCTTCTACAAAATGTTTCCCTTTGTTTAGCGTCCCGTTCTACTCGCTAGTCAAGGAAATTCTACGCCTTTGTCAACGCGATTGCTCCACGGGGATGAGGTGTGTCGAGTAAATACATTAAACTGGGAAACTTGAGCGGAACTGCAGAAACTGCGCGATTTATGCAGCGTTTCTCTAAATCTGTTTGTATAATATAAGTCGGATGCGGTGTTATATTGTAGTATAATTCGCTTTACATTTTCACTCTTGCTTCATGAAACACTGAAAATACCGAATCAATGGAGCACATATTTTTTATCCATATAACAAACCGTCAATTAAAAATACATTTCCACTATCCATCACCATCGTATCAATAACAAATGATTATTACTAAATCATCCATTCAAGATAATAATTTGAGACTTCGTTAGACTGGAATAACTTTTTGGAAATATGATAAGACGTTTTGATTTTTTTTTTAGTGACAGAAAGGCTAGTTTGCTAGGAAATGCAGATAAAATGTTTTGTAAACATTTTAATTAGGCAAAAATACATGAAAATGTTTTTCATCATTTTTGTCGCAAGCAAAGAGAGATGCTCAGTGTTGACGCTCTCTTTTTCATGAGATTTGATGCAGTGACGGAGGTTGTAGAGTTTAATCCAATGATGCCCGGTTTTGGCTTATAGTTTTTAAGATAATTAAAGTCAAAGCTGTTAATAAAAAGCCAGAAAGATGCGCTGGATTACGGCCCCAGGGTTCAGGTAGGCCGGATCGAACCGCCCACCTTTCCCCGCTCCTTAATGTGTCTAGTGCTGTGCTAATTCGCACTATGCGTACGTTTCCTCATTCGGTCGAACTATTTGCGCAGTCATGTCGGATTTGAACGGGTATTGCAACATACACGCGTTGACGCGTAGTTAATACATACCCTATATATGAATTTATATAATATATAACATGTACTTATTAATGCTTGACTCCACGTGTCCATGGGTTCTGAAATACACGGGTATCGGTGCTATAATTCGTTCAACAAGTAAACTCTTAAGAGTTCTTTGTAAAAAAACCGTTCATTAATTGATTAAAAATATATTTCGAAATAAATCGTAATCGTTTTTTCGATAAAGATGGATTTAAAAGAATCAAAAAGTACGCAGAGACCGCGACAATATAAAAGAAAACATTGCGACAGATCAAAGTAAATTCAAAATGATCCGAGGACGAACAAAAATTGCAAGTGGCAAGTTATTCACGGCGAAACCGAATATTCAACCGGCTGCTCAATGAGACGCTTTGTAGTAGAAAAGACCGGCCGGTCAATTATTCAAGGGAGAAGGGTCAAATGTCCGTGCCGCGTGTAAGTCATTAACGAGCACGCGAAAATTGTCCATGCACAAGCAAGGTGGCAACCCGAGAGCGAGAGGCAGCATTACATAAACGCTTGGACCCCTCGAGCCAGCTGAAGCAGCGTTCCGCGTAACGACGATACTGGCCGGGCGCTATGGTAAATTCAATTTTGAGTATCTTTTCATCAGAATTCCTTTCATGCATACGTTACTCCCGGAACAAAACCCGGCAGCCCCGGTTCTCAGGACCCAGCTTTGCGCGCCGGCTCCGCTTGACACCGGAATCCCAATACGCTCACGCATTGTCGGCCCAATCAGAATTTAGCCTCACGCATGGTCACACACGAATTCCGACCATGATTGTGCACCGGTAACACCCCGTTCCTGGAAGAAACATTCGCGGAATCCCTAACGATCCCCCCCCAAAGCCTTCTGCGCAGTCTTATCAAATCTTATCAGCTGGTTCTCTGTGTAAATTAGGTTTTTCGATTTCCGTGAAATTGCTGCGCGAAATTATTTGTTTCCGTAATTTCTGCAGGATGATACATGCGGTGCATAGTTCCACAAGTAAAATCTCACTTCCTTGTTGTCGCACGTGGAAAATTATTTTTGCTAACAAATTCTCTGTGGTTGGACCTAATTATCTACCGACGATGATTTTATCATTTTTGGAAGTTCTTAAGTTACAGATAAAAATAAATGGTTTCGTGACGTTAACTACGTTCATGTGTCAGCGAATTATCTAATAATTTCGTTAGGGATTATCATGTAAAAAGGACTGTCAACTGTAAATAAACAGTTCAAGTAAATTTATTATTTAAAAATCAGTGACGTTGCTCTTTAACCCCTTGCACTATCGCTCCTTTCATGTAATGACGATTCGCACTTATTCGTAATTAATAATTTTCCTAATAGGACCAGACAATTTTTGTTTCCTGTATATTATCTTTATTTGCCTAGGTTTCTATACTTTGATAACAGAAGAATTTATTTTTACTTCGATGCGGAAGAAATTAATAACATTCATATTTAGTAGAGTTTGCATAAAATCTTCACCACGTGTCTGACTCGTTATTGTAGCGTAAGGGTGTTAAATTTGTCTTTTATTTCTCGATCACAAAGTGTATCGTATAGCACGATAATCTTTGTAGTTTATCGTGTAAGCGGCGATGGTTTCTAGGATTTTAGTAACGAAGTAGACACCGGAAGTTAGCTTCATGTTATTGTGTGTTTATGACACTGCGCTACCGTGGCGGAGGAAAATAGTTGCGTTCTCAGACATTGTTTGGACTGCTGTGATTGGAATGCAGGGAAAGACCACCGGATTCGAGGAAACGCGATGCAACAAAGCATCGCTGCGAAGCCGGCTGTATATAGAACTGCGAGAAATTAAAAACACACCCGTCGCAATCCAAATCAAACATTTGCCAAGACCGGTGAACGGATTCCGAACACGGCGGTAGAATTCATTTTTACGTACCAGCTCCTTCGAATTGTCTATCGTATCCACGAGTGTCGCTCAACGACGAATAGCTGTGTTCGACGTTTCGTTGGACGCGCGGCTCGCTTGTTCGTTTAACACTCGTGTGTTTTCGAGGAATATTTAGGGTACGATGAAACAGCTGGGATTTACATAAAAAAAATAGGGAGCTTCGTTCTCGAATAAATCGATGCTGAAAATGTGCCTGTTGCATATGTATTGGTTCTTGCAATAAGTAGAAATTCTGAATAACGAATCGATATTTTGGTAGAGTACCATCGAATAACTTAAATATACAAAGGTGGAATGTCGTAATAAAATACTAAAATATCTTTTTAAATAACGACAAATTTTATTGTTTTCGTATGCATATTGATTTATAGATCATTTTACGTTCAACGTTGTTCTATTGCATATTTTTCTCGCAGATTCGTGGTAGTTTTATTGATTCGTAATGTGATAACGTAATGGATAACAATTGAATTTCTGACAATTGGTACTTTATAGGGGTAAGACAAGTGGAATAAGACAATCACCTCTAGGCAAGTATAATGACACTGTTATTGTCAGAGAAATGGAAGAAGGGTATCAGCAGACAAGTACAGCAAGAGAAGTATACATCAGACAAGTATAATGAGACTACCATCGTTAGAAACTTGGAACGTGATTATCAGTAGTACAAGATAGATAAATAGTACAAGACTGTCATCCGCAGACAAGTACAACGTGATAAGTATAACCTTGACATAATCTTGACGTAACTAGACAAGTAGAGAAGGCTATCGGTAGACAAGTAGAGTAGGATAATAATCTAGACTAGTAAATCATCACTAGACAAGTATAATGAAACTGTCATCGACAGACAAATGAAACAAGCCGATCATTATAAGGCAAGCTGAATAGAAAAAGCTAATGGCGAGACAAGCTAATTATGACGTTATGATTTAGTAGACTTTAATAATAGATTTTTGCACTACGACTCCTTCCCACGTTGCGTTGATTAGCATTAACTTGTTCTTAAGATTTTCCTGAATAGGACCAGATATTTTCTGTTTCTTTTAGTGTCTTTATTTATTTCCGTTCATAGACTTTCATAACAGAAGAATCCAATTTTATTTCGATTTGGAAGAAATTACTAATTTGTTAATTTAGTAGATCTTGTGTGGAATCTTTATCACGAGTCTGACTCGTTATCACAGTGCAAGGGGTTAACAGGACCAGATAATTTTCGTCTTTTGTATTGCCTTTATTTACTTCCATTTCTAGACTTTCATGACAGAAGAATTAATTTTATTTCGATTTGGAAGAAATTACTAATTTGTTAATTTAGTAGATCTTGTGTGGAATCTTTATCACGAGTCTGACTCGTTATCACAGTGCAAGGGGTTAACAGGACCAGATAATTTTCGTCTTTTGTATTGCCTTTATTTAATTCCATTTCTAGACTTTCATGACAGAAGAATTTATTTTATTTCGATTTAGAAGAAATTAGTAATATTCATATTTATTTGATCTAGCACTGAATATTTATCACGAGCTTGATTACAGTGCAAGGAGTTAATTCACAAACAATCATGATAAAAATAATAATAAGAACAATGACGATAACAACACTGTTAATAACGACGACGACAACAATAGCAGAGAAATAGCATAGAAACAATGCACAGTGAAAGGAACACTGAATCCGCTCATGCGACTGAAAACCGTCGCGAATGGAAAATGTCGAAGTGAATCGTTCGACTCTCTGGAAACCTCCGACTGTTTTCGTGAGCGTGCTAATGACATCCCCCGAAAACCCAAACGAGTTGGAAAACTCTCTGCATTTCCGGCGACGTCAGTGGCTCTGGCAATTGTCACGTTATTGTCCGCCCTCTAATTCTGTCGCCAATGGTGTGCCTCACGAGAAAGCGAAAGTATTGTATGCAATATCATCTTTCGCGCGGTTTCGAAAGATACGCCACAGCGACTACCACGATCGTACAAGTACAGTGGGCCGCATTAATATTCGGACACCATCGTATTTGAGAAATTTTTACTCCGTATCATTACTGTTTGTTGAGTTAATCAATCTACAGGTTTTTAATAAGTCAGAACACTTACTTTAGATTCTAAAAGTTTTATTGTTCATTGATATTAAATGAACTAGTGCTTAATTTTTACGTCGTAAAAATTTTCGGACACTTTACAAATTATAATCTGTTCATTAAGAATATAATAACATATAATTTAACAAAAATTTGTCGGATTGCCCTTTTGCCTAATTACATGGTTTAATCGTTTAGGCATACTAGAAACAATTTCAATTAAATATTCTAATGGAATACGTGACCATTCTTCGGTTAATCACAATTTTAATTCTTCTTTGGACTTTATTGCTGACATTCTGATTCGATAATGTAAGTAATCCCATAAATTTTCGATCGGATTTAGATCTGGTGATTGTGGACGAGTTTAAAAATTGTTTAAAACAATTGTTTAAATGTTTAAATATTGGTGACAAGAGAATAGAATTTGATTTCTACTTAACTGAACGGATGAACATAGATACCTAATAACTTATTACTAGAAACCTCCATCACGAATCTGACTCGTTAAAGTGTGGTAAGGTGTTAAGTTAGACCTTATTTTTCGACCATTGTCTTCCAATTTTTCGATGAATGTCAGATTTTGTATAGGTTATTTCTTCATCTAATGACATAATCCTAGACAGCGTCTTAAAAAAATCTAGCAAAAATTATTTGACCAAATACAACTAAGATCCACCATAGCGTACGCCAATAGAAATAAATTAGATAGACTGTTCCAGCAGAATCAGTCAAACCAGAGTCTCTGTCGGTTGAAACATAAGAGAGTTAATCCTAATCTGGGCAAGTAGATTAGGCTGGTACATTTCCCAGGCAATCAGGATGGGCGCAGAAACTCTCGGGACACGTAAAACAGACAGTCGCTCATCGAGCATGTAGAATAGGGTCACTCGTCAGACAATGGCTGCCAGCGGCGGCGAGATACGCGAAGTAAAAACAAGCATTTACCGAGCACGTAGAATATCGAACGTTGTTGCGCAGCTGAGTGGAACAAAGGGAGTACGGTGGACGCGTGACAAAAATGAATGACGCTATTATCGCGGGCTTTACGTAAACGAAAGTCGCAGCTGAAATTACGGTGCGCGGGCGGGGCCAGCGGGGGCGGCAGCCAATTACAGCGGGGAGTTCGATTTTCGAAACCGTTCGATCCCGGCTGCTTTATCATCCTACGGAGGACTAGTAATGAAACGACGTAGAGAAACGTACCCGCGTTCTTTCCGAAAAAGGGAACAAACCCGAGCGAAGAGGCGCCAGGGTCGGCGGGGAGGGGGGGGGGGGGGGGGAAGTCTTCGTTCGCGAAGAAGGAAAGGAAAGAGGAAAATATCGCGCTTCTGCTTCCGGTATCGGCGGCGTCCTTGGAACACTGAACTTCCTCCCCGGCAGCTATTCCACGAAATTCCGCAATATCGAATCTCCACCCGGAGTCGCTATTTTACAAAATTCCGGAAATCTTATTCCGTGGAAACACGCTTCCGCCGGCGTTCGCACGCGCGCCCGCGCGCGCTCTCGCTCTCGCTCTCGAGACCGCCGAGGTTTCCGTTTTTCCGGCCGTGCTCGATCGGTCTTATTCGTCGGATAATAACGTTATCGCGATCAACGCGTTACACACCCGCGCGCCCTGACCTAAATAACACCCGGAACACTTTTACCCCCGCGCGCGGTGTCTGCGTTTTCCATTTAACCGTTAATATCATCGATCGCGGCGCCCGCTCGCAGCACCGGACTACTCGCCGCTGCCAGCATCGCCGCCGGAATATCAGCAGGGAACGATGCATCGGCGTTTATTATTTATTTAAGGGTGGTTCTCGGCGTTTGGCAGCTGTCGGCCCGCGCGATGACACTTCCCGTGACGTTTCGATGACACCAGAAGTGATAAAAAATTGCACGTCCCGCCGGGACGATATTCTTCGGTTTTTCAGGAGCGACGCTGCGCACGATGATCGGGGCTAATTATGAATGAGAGGCGAATATTATGGACAGCGGACCCGAGGTTTATCCGCAATGATCGAAGCGTTAGGGGCTCGATTATGCCGGATTTTATGCCGTATGGACAGGATCGGGTTGACCTTACCTATTTTCGGCAATGTTCGAATTATGCGCGATTTTAGCATTGAGCGGTGATTATAATTCACGGGAATTGTATAAACTGCTTTGCCGAGTGAATTAATTTACTTCGAAATAATTCAGCACTGAACATTTTCAAAGCGACCGAAATTCATTGGTCACTTTTTATTGCTAACTGTAGTAACGTGTATATTTTTTCCTTTTTCTTTGGAACCTAAACTCTTAAATATCTCAATTTTATTACGAATGGACTTGGGTCATTTTCAAAATAAACACCTGAATTATTGTATTAGTGGAATTGTTACATTTCAATTTTACAAGATTCAATCATGAATTTGATTTAAAGTGTTCAATATTTTATATATGCTGAAATTTTATTCGAAGCAATTAACTCTGTGACAAGCGATCCAATTAGCTGAGTTGTAACATAAATAATAGATTACACAGTATCGAGATGATGTTTTAAGTTGAAATATACGTTGCGGCGTTACCACGGACATTTCATTCGTGAAAGTAAACTCTGACATCCTTTTAAGAAATTAAACACTCCACGGGTTCTAATTATTTATGGATCCAATAAATGGAAGACGATCCTTTATTATCTATTCATCGCAAGTCGTGTGATATCCATGACGTATATCACGAATTAGCTTGCACTTTATGTGTTATGGATTAGCATGCGCTCTGAATATAAATCTATTTTCCGGATAAATTTTACATGAATTTTAATAATTTATAGTTAGGCTGTGCCGTCACCACAGAAATTATGTTGTGAATAATTACTGTATTTCTACATATTGTTTTAATGATATCAGGAAATAGGTATGTAACATTTCTACTTTTATAACACAAATAAAATTTTTTTTATAATAATTTCATTATTGATTGAACGTAATCATTATCTGAAAATTTTTTATTATTTCGGCAGTTTACTTTTTATTTAAAAATATCAGACATGTAGAAACTAAAACGATATAGGATAATGTGATTATTTAGGAAAAAACATTAACGGCGTGATAATTGATAAACGTAACATTTGTCACATGTCGCTGTGGAATCTCCGTTACAGAGAAAATTAATGTCCCCTCGCATACACACAGGTAAGAATAATTCGATGATCAATCTATCGCCGTCGACGGTGTGCCAAGCATATCTCAATTATACCATCGACGCAGACCACGCTTAGAATGCCCGTAAAATCTTCGCGTGCAACGACTGTCAGACATGCAATCAACCATTTTCTGCGAAAACACAACCGTAACAGTTCTTCCTTCACGTTAGTGCCCATTTCCACTGTTCTAGACTGCTCGTAACAGCAAATCTTTTAACTTTCAATTTCTCATAATCCTCGTTCCTATTGCATAATAAAATCACCGACAATTTCAACTGTCTCCTATAACCTGTTCGTGTTTCAAAACTGCCAATCTTAGATGTACGATAATTCGTTATTAAAATCTTGAAAAGTCACAAAAGATTAAATGTAAAAATCATTAATTATTAAAAGATACCTAAAATTACATTTCTTGACAGGTCATGCGTGATTAACCCTTCTATGGGGATAGTCATAAGATCCCTCCATAATCATTTCTGATATACAAAATAGTTTATTTATCAATATAAATATAAATCTATATTGAATAACAATATGTTTGAACATAACAGTACTTATAAGGTAATGATAGTATATAGGAATGGTAATTTAAACAATAATGTTGATCTGGGAACACTATATTTAGCAGAAGCGTTCTTCATACTTTCTTTTAGAGTACATATTTCTTAATATATTAATCATCTCTCTTTTCTACCCATTTAAGAATGGTGTCTATATATTTTTTGATAACTGCCTATATTATTTTCTAATTCATATGACCTCATCACATTATACAATAATACTAATATAATACAAAGAGTAATTTTAAATGCTTATCAATAGCGACAACAACATTTTTTAGTGAACACTTTTTATTAAAATAATAATTTTCTAAACTTTGGAGCATACATTATACATATGTAGTAATTATGTGAGTTGTTATACTTCTTACTAAGTTAATATATGCAAAAACTGTTAGCTACTGTAATTGTGATTTTTACATCAAGTTACGTTGATTCAAAACGCATAATTAAATCTCGATTCATTTATGTATCTATAAAATATAAACTAGAATAACATATGATTTACTCTGAACAAAAATATTGACTAATTTACTAATTTTTAGATAAACGTTCACTTACTGTATATAGGTCAACAACTGTAAGCGCCACCCTATTTCTTAGTTCGAAATGATTAAAATAACGATTACTCATTCATAGACAAAGAAGAAAGAAATTTTTTAGAAAAATATAGGTAAAACCGTCGAAAAGTTTAAATAAATTCAGTCTTGTCGAACAACGCTGCATGATCATTTTCGGGGCTCGGTGGTATCCGCGTGAAATCCGTTGAAAAATGTAGAGACCGCAAAGTAGAATGAGGCAGAAAGAAGCCGCGCCGCGTGCGTTCATTTCGTCGGAGTTTCGTTATACCGGGTGCAGTCTCTATTTCCTGGGGATCCTTTTTGTCATCGAATCACAAACGGTGATCATGCTCCGCGCGGTAGAAAAAAATCCGCGGGCACAGAACTCGAATAAGATACGAGCATCGGCGAACTTCCCATTACCGGCACGAAAATAGGCCAGGAGAAATTCGAGAGACTTAAAAGACGGGCGCCGCGCGAGATACCTTATCGTCGAACGTGAGCTAGTAACGGCACAATATAATAGCGTATCTAGCACATACTCGGCCAAACACAGTTCGGGTACAGCCGAGAGTCGTCGGCCTGCGCGAGTATATACGACGCGCGCGACGCCTTTCTACCGCCTAGTCGAGATATGTTCGCCGGTCTCGCGGCGAGAGACCGTGTACTCGCATACCAATGAACGTTGTGGGCGGAAACGAAAGCGTCATAGTTGTGACTCAGTTTGTGCTGCACAAGCGAGAAAAAGATTTCGCGGGTGTAGAAAAACGGGAAAATCGAGCAACCATCCATTTGTCGGTAGCTGCGATTTCGAAAGCGGAACGGACGCGCGCGCGACCAGTCGAGCGGTTACGAGAGAGTACGGCCGTGCCTGGTGTGCGTGCGCGCACACGCGCCTAAACTCCGAATGGCGATTTGAATAACGTATGCGCCGGGAAATAACTTTTGCGCCGAAAAAGGGGGCCAAGCGAAAAATTTGTTACACCTTTTATGGGGGCCGGGCAAACTTTCGAGATTCAGGGCAGTGTTCCTGAAGGTACGCCCGGTGTACGGTGTGTTTGCACAGCGTATCCTGCTTTCGAAATTTACTCGCGCGAGGAAACGCGTGCGTAACAAGTTTCTGCTGCGGTAACATTTTTTTGATAGTCGGATGAAACTGATGGCGGATGAAATGCAGCCGCCTGGTGACTTCTATGAGCCGTTCAATTGCAGTTTACTTTTTGTTAATAACTATGTGGATTCGGAGATACGTACGTTAGAAATCAAGTATGTGCATTATAGATGGCCGCGTCTGTGAATAAAATTGATAGAATTAAGAGCAGAAGTATGTAGACAGTCACATCTATGAATAAAATTGATAGGATTAAGACAAAAGTATACTCGTAGAATAAAAATTGACATAAAAGTATTTGTATTACAATAAGCAATATATGTGCATGAAATTGATAGAATTCAGACAAAAGTATGCTCGTTGAATAAAAATTGACGTCGAAGTATTTGCATTATAGACAGTCACATCTGTGAATAAAATTGATAGAATTAAGAACAAAAGTATACTGGTGGGAAAAAAATTGACGTCGAAGTATTTGCATTATAGACAGCCAAGTCTGTGAATAAAATTTATAGAATTAAGATCAAAAGTATGCTCCTAGAATAAAAATTGACAACACCGTATCTAAAATCAGAAAATTCTATTTAGAGTATGGCAATCACTGGCACTGGGCTGTTGCGTGATAACTGCAGCATGATAAGTGGATTGGGTTGTCCGATGGTCTGGCAAGTAACATTGGATAATCATGATCGGACAAATGAAACTATGTAGCGATGCCCAGAGAAGTAGAACAGAACAGTACTGATCAGCGATGTAAAACAGATCGGTCATTATCGGACCAATAGAACAGGGCCACTCGTCAATCAAGTAGAATAAGACAATTCTACCTACGTTCGTAAAATAGTAAAACTTTGTTCCAACAAGTAAAAGCTAACATGGTGGAACTAAGAGAATAGCATGAACAATGCTCTGAAAAGTGAAATAGAGTGATTCTGCTGAGGCAAGTAGTACGGTATAGCTATGATCAGACAGGCTAACGTTTGTTACGATCGTAAACAGTGTGAAATGTCTTGAAATGAATTATTGAATTTAACCCTTTGCACTCGAGCGGCGACTCTGCGGCACCATTAAAATTTTTATAACACGTTCCAAAATTATTTTTATAAATATCACCGAAGCATAGATTGACAAAATTGATGAAAGTGTAACTGTTATATGAGTCACGAGACTTAATTTCACACGCATAGAATAAATTTTGTTATATAAAATGGAAATACTAAGTCTGGAAAATTATTTTTGTTTTGCAGTTGAAACGGCTTTGAGTGCAAAGAGTTAATAGCGAGTCGTTTTGCTCGGCAACGAAGATTATACGGAGCTACGTTTCACGGCGTCGATATCAATACCGCGCGAACTAATTGAGCAACGATGATAATTTAATTGAACACACGAACGTATCGACGCTATATCATAAAGAATATAGATTATACCGGGACCGTTTAGACGTTCCCGTGCTCTTGGCAACGATCGCTGGTATGAATACTTGCATTCTGGCCAGTTTCCAGGAAACATTATAATATGTTCCGCCGTTACACCCTCGAAACATGTGTCACACATACTTCCAGCTCATTTATAAAACGTCTCATATAATCGAGTATTATGATTTTACTGTGCCGGCGCACTCACATTATCGTTCAAATAACCCATTCGGTACATTTAGAAGCTGCTCGTGTTTGTAGAACGCATTCCCAAGGGTGCTTAACCCAGAATCCAACCGAAACTTAACCTAGAACCAAAGAAATCTTCGTAGTTTAGTTTCAACGTGGATCGTTGAACACCGTCTCGATTCGTCGATTACTTTTTTTTACTGTTTATTCACGTATCAGCAACAAGTATTTTTTAAAGTTCTGATATTAGTGTGGCTGTACCTTGTTATTTGATGCTGTAAGTTGTCTGATTATGGCTAACCCATACTGTTTCTACTTATGTCGTTTGTACACAGTTTTCTCCATATTATTTGCCATATTATTAGTACTCTATACTAATTGTGTGGGTGGAGTTAGTCAATATTAATTGTTTGGTGTCCCTGTGACTATTTCATAACTATTTATGCAATTATTACCGTATCACGGACTTTTCTAATTCTAGGTGTTCTTCACTACTTATCTCAACGTTGCTGGTGCATACTACTTGCCTGACTGTGGGCGTGACACGCTACTTGTTCAATCATGGCTTCTTCGTTCTACCCATCCTCCTTTAGCGTCTGTAGTAAATTAGTTCTTTAATGGGAATTTCTATCTACTACTTGCCTGACTTGTGATCTTTATTTCATTCACATTTCATTTAATTACACTTATTCCTTGGTATATGGATTATGTCCCTGGTAAACAAGCATGACCTACAGTAGAGACCAAAACTAAGTTAACACTATTAAAACTGGTCTAAGTGACCTAAATTTTTCTGTAAGTATTAGAGTGACTAGCTCACTGTACAACTTCGAAAATTGATCTAAATGATTTAAACTTTTCTGGACGACAGTTTTTTAATATCTTGTTTATCCCAAGTAATAATAAAATTGAAGAAGAAGTATTTTAGTCGTACCATTTTTAGTTATACCTTTTTAGAAACGTTCACTTAGCTTCGCTTCCCACTATACGACCCAGTAGTCAAAAATATATTTCTATTTTATCGAAGGAACCTTAATTGCTCGAGTGGCGACAGACGATTCCTGAACGCTTTTTGTACAGTTATTTTCGTGAGATTCTCCATATGCTCGTCCATTCCGTTATATTTAGATAAAATTTCAATGGACTGTGCAATAGGAAAATACAATTTCCAGAATACGAATAAAAGATGCGACGTTTAAATGAGAACAGTGAAATATTTCGGGAGGCATTGACGTTACGAAAAAAATGTTCTGAGAAAAGTTGTTTCCTTTGAAGGAACAACTTATGTAGTTTTAGTAGCTCTCGCTTGGGTGTGTTCTTTTTTTAAATAAAACATGATTCTTTATACATAATTTGTTACCATTAAATGGTAACATAAAATAGATGTGGCTGATGCAGATAACACAGTCGTGCAAAGTTCATCTTGACCGTCGTGTTGATATGACTGCTTAACGCAATGATAACAAATAATATGTTGTCGAGCATACTGAAAAAACTAACAGATTATAAATTAAAAAACATACTATTAGGTTGGTGCATATGAAATATCGGATTTCTAAGCGAGTAAATAAAACTGCATATCGTTTTTCACAAGCTATTAATTTTATCAAAATGTGCCCCATTTGTTTCAATACACTTTTCCCAACGCGAATTTAATTCATAAATATCTGTCTTCAAGAAATTCTGATTTTTCGGATCAATAAACTGTAGTATGGAATTTTTCAGACTGTCTCCATTTACATACTGTTTAGCCCACAAAAACTACGCATACGTCGTACAAAACAATTGCGAAATTAAATGAAGTAAAATATAAAATTTTATAAAATATAGATGATTTATTTCAGATTTCCAGTGGCAGTGGCTTCGAGCACAAAGGGTTAATAGTCTCTAATGTCCGAGAGGTAGTGGGGAAGTTACGAAAATGCGGTAAAATTCGAGCGCGTGATTATGGTTGTGACTAGTCTCAATTTGGAATCATACAATTCAGAGCTGTTCAACATGCTTCGCGCGGTGGGTAATGGAACAGCCACGCGCCGAGGGCAAACCTACTGGCAACGTCTTATCGCTGACGTCAGAGAAGAAAACCTCAAGTGTTTACGTTTTTCATGCTGGAGTTCATTCTATTTCAGTACATCTTTCCTTTGGAGGTCTGAGGTTCTCGAATTCTATTCCAACTTCAGCGTTCTAAAAAAATGTTGTCTCTTGAGATAAACTGTTACCCCTCTCACGTATTTCTAATATTCGCCGATTGGTTTTCCATGATTTTGGCAATAACAAACCAGCGTGTCTGTTTCAAGAAGGCACTCTTCCTTTGCGCCTTTCCCCGTCCTTTTGGGAAGATGCTGGTATATGGAAGGTGGGAGCGACAACGATATTTTAACAAAGGCGGGAAATTCCTTCAGGTGTGATTACGGCTGGTCACCGCTGTAAACTAACATGGGACTCACCCTTCGGAATTTTCCTTTTTTTTATGATACGTCTTGGCTATCGAGGCCGAGAGAAGCGAAATCCTAAAGTTAAGCAATACAGTATGCGTTCTCTCGGCAGGACAAGTAATCTAAATCTTAATTGCATGTCAAATGTTAGCCAAAAGTCCTAAGCTAAAAAATAGCCGACTAGGTTCGTCCATGTTATAAAGAATATTAGTGCCGGGCACTAACAATCTCTAAATAAGAGCGCCAATCAGCACAGGCGTGGCAACAACCGCAGAGATCGTCTAGTGCACAAAAATATCAACGATGCCAACTAAAACTGCCGAAAGTGGACGAATCTCTCTAACAGACTTAAAATACAATATTTGCAATACAGATTTTCGATCGGCATTTTCAAGGAATCCAATTTCATGACACGCAGGACACGCGAATATCTGTTATAAAAATAAACGAAACGAATCGAAATTGTTGGTCCAGATTCTGCGCCCACAGTCGAGCAGTCAATAATTGAAATCGTCGACGCGCGACGTGTCAACGAACTTCCTCCAATTAGAGCCGGGCCGCGATAAGCAGAATTAATCGATTCTTGGGTCGGGTAAAATGCGGTGGCCCATTACGAAATCGCTGGCCGGTCACTTGGGAGCCTGTATCCACCGCGGCGGCGGCGGCTACGACCGACGAATTTTTCACGATATTAATTCGCCGCCGGCTCCCGACGGTACATTATGCCCATTGGATGGAACAGGCACCAGGCTTCAGAATGAAAGGATCATTAATACGAATCCCCGGCCTGCCTTGAGACCGGGCGAACGGCCATTGTGTTCGAGCCGCGGAACGAGAAAACGGATTTATAGAAATGAAGATTTAAGGAGAAACCTGACATGCCGGGGCGAAACCATGTTCCGCGGGGCCAAAGGTCGAGCCTCCCGGAATTATTACGTATCTATCATTCCGTGCTAACCCTTTCGTTTTGCCTTCCGGCTCGCGGGAACGAGCAACCATCGATGTTGCTAATTGGCGTTCGAAATTTTCTGCGTTTCGTCGAGAGCGCCGGTCTGTTGAAAACGCAACCGGGGAAAAAAATACACCTGAAAACTCGGTTATAATGCACTCCTGTGGTCGATGCGCATGGTTGATTTGGCCCGAATGCTCCTAGCAGAATAAAAATTCGTCTGCAACACGGGCCATTAATTACTTCCACGTTTTATTTTGGTGCCGCTCATGTATTGTGTTAGTCGAACTTTCGATGAAAGCGAATCAGAATTCGTGGCAGCTGGACGTTATTAGAAACCTCGTGGAAGATGAATATTGATGAATAACTTTACCATAAAAATTTAGTCCTCGTTGAGTAATTCAGAATAATAATAAGATTGGTGAAATTAAAGAGATTATGGAGAATACATTGTAGCAGCTGATTCGTATGTTACCGAGCATCGATGGAATAAAACTCGGTCAAGAACAGCTTGAAATTTATAGATTCGTCGTTAAATCAACAATATGCACGCTGTCTGTATATTTGTTCGATATTTGGACTAGTATTAATTAAAATTCTTTCGCCACGATATTCATAAAAACCCATAAAATAACGAAAGTCTAATGAGCCTCCAATTGTGCATAAAAATAATTTAAGTATTAATGTTATTGAAGCATTCAAGTAAAACACGCGATAAATATAAATTGTTTTTTAATAAATTATTCTAACCGAAAAGAAATTGTAATTTATCTTTACAATGACATACATGTATATTAGTAATTTAAATTATGAAGAAAATAATACGGCAAGGGGTTAACATTTATTTCTTGTATATTTCACTTTTGTCAAATCAATAACAAGTAGATGTCTCGCGACTAAAAATTATCGATCTTAGATTTCCCTCAAGATTTACGAGAACGTTCAGCCCATCGAACCTCGTCCGTCTCCCAGTGTCCTCTTTCTCGCTGTATCTTCAAACCGACGAGCGGCCATGCAAATTTATACGGCAAATAATAATCCCTTCCCATCGGTCGGAATAAATCCAGCTAGCTGGCGACGCGTCGAAGATGTAAACCCTCTCCGATTACCGATCCCACGGACGTGCTTGAAATATCGCGTCCCCGTAGAACATATCGCATCATTTCTGTCTCGTTTGCCTTGCTTCGTTATTTCAAGCTTCGCACTGTTCCCGAAACCATTCTTTTCACTTCCTGCAAACTCGATAACACAGATCCCGTAGCGCTATATAGTGTAAATTCAATGCGGACCGTATAATTGTTTCAATAAATTAAAGCTTCGTAGACTTAACCCCTTATACTGCGATTTCTTTCTTAATAATTTTCCTAATTAAACGAGAAGAGATTTTCTTACATTGAATCCTTTTCATTTAATTCCTAGATCTCAATAAAACAAGAATCAAATTTTATACCGATTGAAAATGAACGAATAACATTAATTTTTACTAGATCGTGTATGAAATGTTCGCTACGAAACTAACTCGTTGTTACAACGTAAAGGTTGATGGTTTATATGAAAATTAATTTAAAGCTATAGATATGTTTCAATTTATATCATTTCTATCTTAGTTATTGACTGAAAGTCTTTATTTGGAAGCATTTGATTTAGTCGAACTGACGTTAGTTTACTAATACAAACGTCAAGCAACCACGTAAAAGTACTTCGTTTAATTAAAATTTCTTTAAATGCATCGATGCGAGGATATAGCGCATACTGGCATCTCTTGATACGAAAAAATAAAATATTAATGAAAATGCCTGCAATATTATTCACATAAAAATGTACTGACGAAGAAAAATAATATCTGCCGATGTACCTCTCACGTCATTGCACTTGAGAAAATAGTACAGAATAGACTAAATACTATAAGATAAATATAAAGCATAATTATAAAGCATTCAACTGTTTTAATAATAAAAATTAAAATAACAATTTGACGTAACTCGATAAATGTAGCGAAGTCTATGAAAGTGTAAAACGAGTGCTGCAAATTGAGGAGAGTTTGGTAAAGGGTTCGGTTTTTTTCAGCTGAAAGAACATTATGCCAAACAAACTGAATAACCCGGTGCTCTGAAAAACAATGGAAGGGACAGGGACACGTGACCCAGTATATTTCATGCTTCGAGTGTACCATTCAATTTTTATTCCCAAACCGATCTGTTGTAGCTGTCGCTCCGGTGAGAGAAACGCGATATATTATTTGGTCTGGGATCAATTTACAGTTTCCGCACGTCATCATTTCCATTCGGAACGAGAATAATTCCATCCTTACTGTTATCGATGTTCCTGCGCCGCCACCGTCGATTTCGTGCATGTTCCTTCAATTTGTTGCTGAGCAGCGGCTGAACTCTCAACTGAATTAACTATTCGCCATCATTTGTAATCGGTGGATGACGAATAGCAGATCGGAGTTTACCGCGTGGGTTGCCGTATCTTTCTGAAGAGACGGAATAGGGAAATATAGTTACGCTTCGCAGGTAGTTGTCTGACTACAGAACGACTTATTCTACTCGATCTATTTTATTGTGGATCCATGTTGAAAGTATTCTATTTGATTAGAAAAATAATTACGATTTAAAGCGATTACGACTATGACACGAATCTGGTTGTACAAGGCGTTATAGTTTGACTATATACAAAACTAAGTCAATGCTATTGAAATGGTGTAACATTTTTAAAACTAGTCTTAACGACTTCAATATTTCCGAAAATCTTAGAGAGACTAGTTCAATAATTGATGTACTTCTTTCTTCTTTCAAATTTTACTATTATTTGGGAGAAAAAGGTATAAAAGAAACTGTCGTGTTTTCACTTTGTTATCCGAGTTTATAATGAAAATTTAAAAAATACATTTGGTGCATGCAATTAAAGGTTGCCACGAATTTCAATCAGAAATAGACAATTTTTAGACATTTTAGTGACTGTAGTTTGACTACGCGTTAATTTCAACGAATTTTTTAACATCCATATAAGTTACTCAGAAGTATCAAATGCAATTTTTCCATGTTCATTGTAGACTCAGTTAAAAAGTACGACGATATTTCCCCCTTTTTTTTAAATCCAAGCAATAGTAAAATTTGAAATAAAGTATTTCATTAATTGTACAGTGACGTGGTCTCTCCAACATTCACAGTGAAATTGAATTAATTTGGACCAGTTTTAAAAATTGTATGCCATTTTTAAAGTGTTGACTCAGTTTGCTCTCCACGGTATATTATTAGCAGAAAAAATTAAAATAGATTAAAGGACGGAAGGAAGGAATAAGATTTCAGATTTAATAACGATAGAAATGATAGATTACATTAGATAGATTACATTATAATCTATTTGGGGATAAATTACTTGGGTATACCCTTATCACTTCTTAGCAAATTTTTGTACTTCATCTATGATTGCAAATTCGGGATTTTCACAAGAAGTTACTTCAATATTATTTTTCCATCAATAGCAGTGTATCTAATTATTCGAATACATTTATACGAAAGTGTTAATTCAATTTTTCTTCTTACTGTATATAAAAAGAAACATCTCTATTAAATTATAAAAGTCTAAGCGGATTCTCTAAAACCGTAAATTGATTTCTCATTTTGTAAAATGAAAATGTAAAATCGCCTTCATTTTGGATGATACTCTAATATTATAATTACGATTTTTAATCAATTAAGTTTGCATTTTAGAGCTTCATAAGAATTACTTAAAATCTTACCACGTCGTATTATAAAAGATTGTTTTTATACTACTCGTTTGCTTACAGCTGAAGAATTTGCACTTATCAATTTATTCTCATTTAAATTCAATCGTTTGATAAATTATTCTCTTACAGGCAATATTTTTACCTGATCTTCTACTACTTTAATAAATTTATATCACTGGTAATTACATGGTCCTGATAAATTAATGAACATCCAATACCTAGATCGGTTGCACGCCCGCGGAAAGCTTTCGTTGCTTTGCCAACGCCGAATGTAAAAAACGCGGCAGCTATCCGATAGCTGGCATTATTCCCAACAAATTTGTGCAGTTCGATCATTAAAAAGCAGAAACGATTCCGCAACAGTCGCGGCGGAACGAGTGGAAAATACAGAGAGCGGGCTGTGTGCGCGCCGAGCACTCTCTTCCGATCCGACGCAATCGGATTTCGACGGGCACGCGCGGAATCGGGTTCTCCCGTGATTAACGTTTAATTATAATTACTGGTCATTGAAGCCGATAAACTGCCACACGATGCCCCATTACCGTCGCCCCTGATTGCGAGCAACGCGTCCGGCCCCGAAATCCTCCTGAGATTGAAACAAAAAATATGTCGCTCGGGCATCAAGGTGTGGAACACGGCCGGCGGTGTCACAAATTTCGATTAGGCGAACACGCGCGCGCGCGCCCCACTCCACACGTACACGCGCTTCGCGCCGCTGCTGGACGGTCTCGCTCTTCTCTCTTTTTTTTTTTTTTTTTTAATTTTTTGTACAAATTGAAAAGCGTCATTCGACGAATTCATATTTCGCGCATATGAATTTGATGCGAGGGGCGAAAGTGATTTAAAATTCTGCGCGCCCCGGCCGCGGCGGCGTCATTACAATGAAAATTTATTCAACGGATAGGATTTAATTATTTCTGCGGCGCGGGAAATTTCGGGACGGTGTTTGTCGGTAGCCGGCCGACGGGAAAAATAGGGAAACTGGCAACGTAAAGCGGGCGCGCGGTTCCTTCGGCCGCGTAATGCATTCGGATGTTCGAATAACATCGGTGGCCATGCCGGCGTGTGCGGTGAATGACGAATCATAACCCGAATATATCCGTCGTAATGGTGGATTTAAAATAATTACGGTTGGTATACGTGTTCCTCAGACATTTTTACCGACTGCTGATTCGCGAAATTTTTCGGCCAGCTTGTGCAAACCTTTGTCGCATTAATATTAAACTTGGGCTCTAATTTTATACGACGCGAGAGTAGAAATTCATTTCTAGCAAACTTAATAGTATTATTTCTGCCTCCACTGTATAACATATTAAGTTGAATGAACTGGCACCTGTCCGACAGATGTCGGACGAATTTTTGAAATTACTTCTTCGAACGGAGAACTATTATTACACGTTTTTCAATATATTTATGCAGAGCGAATCTTCACGTTGTACTATAGTACCGCCCCAATCCTGTACCAACTCGTACAGGATCTTATTCTCCTGAGGATACCAGAATTGGTCAGCGTGTTCTGGGGTCTGGCTAGACTCGGTCTCTATTCTACTTATCCTTTCAAACAACCCTAATTCTACTTGCCTGATTCGATGGTGTCTCTACGCCAGTTGTCTGTCGAGCTACCGCCATTGTTCTATTTGTCTTGCTGGCCACCTACTGTTCTACATGTCTGACTCGTTACTGACCGCATTTACTTCCCAACTATCAGCACCCTAGGCATCCTAGATGTTCTGTAGGCAGACCAATCATTTTCCATAAAGAAAGCTTGTGAAATATTTTTCAGAATTTCTTTGAGAATTGTTCAATAGCAGTTACCTTATTCGAAGTAGCAATTTATTCGTGTACCTTCTTATTCAATTTATAAAATATGTGTTTGCTCGACTAAGTGTGAGCCTTGTCTGATTGCAATTACTTGTCTGACTATATACTTACTTCTACTACTTGTTTGCTCATATATTTATGTTTTTATATGATTTGTTTTACTATATTCATTTTATGGTAACTGTTCGCTGAAGTATATTATTATGTTACTTGCCAGAACAAATACATGTATGTACTACTGGCTTGAAGATGTTTATTCTTGGAATACTTGTGAAAGAATGTATATTGTGATGACATTTTTCTGAGTAAGTATATTCTTATACTATTTATGTAAAAATAGTATAATCATTCGCTATCTGCCTGACAAATTATATTCTTATGTTACTTGTCTGAGAAAGCGTACTGATGTACTACTTCTCTGGAAGAGTATACTATTGTGCTACTTGCCTGAACAATTATATTATTGTGCTACTTGGCTGAACATTTATGTTATCGTGCTACTTGCCTGAATAAATATATTATTGTGCTGCTTACTTGACTAAGTATATTGTTGTGCTACTTGCCTGAACAATTATATTATTATGCTACGAACCTGATCAATTATATTATTGTGCTATTTACCTGAACAAGTATATTATTGTGCTATTTACCTGAACAAGTATATTATTGTGCTACTTGTCTGAACAATTATGTCCTTATGCTACTTGTCTGAACGAGTATATTCTGTTATAATATTTGTCTGAAAAAGATTATTCTTTTACAATTTATCTCGACAACTGGTACACACATTTGCGTAATCACGCGATTTTGTAATCATAAACACGCCCCATGCTATTTTCTATCATACGAATTTCCATGTCAACAAACACATACACCATGCTAGTTCTCAGATTCCACGCGGCCCTTCTTCTTCTAATCTGCTTAGATAACCTCTTCTGCCATTTAATTGAAATCCCCGGCTAGTTTGTTCAGGCAGGTAGGAGTCACCATTTACTTTTACTAATTACGTACCATTCTTGCTCTGCTAACGAGCTCGATTTCCAGTTCCCCTCAAACACGGTACGTACACCGATTTGTCATTTTTAAAACCGTAATTCGCAATGTAAACGTACACAGTGATACACGCCTGTAATGTAGAAACTTTATTGTAAAATACTGTGAATTCGGGTTCGCCCCGTATTAAAGCAGGCGAAAACAGCTGGAAAGAGATACGGAACGGTAAAACGGTGGGAAAATATTGATTTAAGAATACACCATCTTTTGGAATCATGAATGTGGGCAAAGATGTGCCGAAGAATCGTAGATAAATCTTCAATCTTACGGCGACGTTACTCTTATCTGTATTCCGAAAATGTCCGAAATTTTACTTGATATTCCGCGCATGGCAGCGTCTTTGAATCCTTCACCTGACTTTTGAAACTTGGTTACTTCTAGTTCTACCGTCCTGTAATAAACAATAAATTACACGGACGTATTGTGATTTACAATCTAATCTGCCATACTGCGAAGGTATGGGAAACATGTTAACGACAAGCGAGTACAAAAGAATAACGCAGAACTCGGTGGCCGTCGCGTTAATTTCTATTCAAACGTGAAATAATCATTTGCCGCACTGTCGATAAATATTTGGATAATAACGTAACGAGCCGACAGGAATTTATACATCGCGTCCCGTCAGTAGTCGTGGCCGCGGAAGCGAATTTCCGAATTTCAAATTAAGTAGAATCATAAATAAAATTCCAAACTTCATACGGGCAGGAGCAAAATTAAATGTTACCCGGCGCGGGATGTTTTATTTCGCCGTTGTTTGGACAGGATTACATATTACTTTCACGTTTCAGAGAGGCAGCTCTGTGTCTACGGAACTGTACATTCATAACCCCCACCACCGTGAACGCAGAAACTTTTGAAAACGCTGTACGGAGTTGTGACATCGGTTTTTTGAAAATTCGCCGATTGGCACCGGCCAGAATCCCCCGGCGAAGGCCAGGCCGGGTCTTCTGTAAATTTCACATACGTTATGAATTCTGAATATTACTCGAACGATACTTCTCGCGATAACCGCTTGCGCGGAATGATTTACGATATCGTCGAGAGTATGAAAGTTAAATTCGCAACACGGCATTACACGACCCCCCGCGCCGTGTATATTACTCTGACGGGTCTCTGATTCTGCGATCAATTTCTGCGAGCAATTTTACACTGCTCGCTCGTGATTTCCGACCTTAACCCTTTGCACTCGAAACCATTTTAAGCCTAGATCTAAAATAGCTATTTTAACCAGCTGCATTTCCATTTTATATAACTCGGTACAATTTATGAATATGAAATTGAGTCTAGTGAATCATAAAACGTCATGTTTTCTTTTAACTATTCAAGTGGAAAGCATTTCACGCTGGAATATGAACGTTCCATTGTAATAGCATTATCTCAAGAAGAGGTCATCTTTTTATTAAGAATGCTAACTGTGACTTATTTTGCTTTTTATAAAGTCATTAATAACTAGACAAAATCCTTTGTCTAGTTATTATTAGGTTGGAAACTATGAAACGGGCGTCGCAGCTGAACGAAGACTAAACAAAAACGCCCGTTTCATAGTTTTCAACCTATTCTCGACATATCCAAATTATTTACAGAGAATATACGTTTTGCATTTTGATGATTTCTACAAGAACGTACTTCTATTTGCAATTGTTATAATAACGTTCGAGTAGTCCTATATTCTCTATATGTATTCGATATATGTAAAATATTAGCACCATGTCGTCCGCCGTCACCACAGTGGTGTAACTTGCAAAGGATCCCTTGATAGCTGACGACACCACAGTGGTGTTATGTGCAAATATATTATATAAGACAAACAAATTTACATTTATTTACATATGCATATCTTCGAAATTTCATGAAAATTGTTGGACAAGATTGAGAACTCGTGGGAAGTAACGATGAGATTAGTCAAACTTGACAATTTATAATTTCCCGACTAAACTCTTGCACTACAATAACGAGTCAGACTCGTGATAAAGATTCCATATGAGATCTACTATATATGAACATTATTAATTTTTTCTATATCGAAATAAAGATAAATTTTTCTCTGATCAAAGTCTAAAAATAATAGTACATAAAGATGATTAAAGAAACAAAAATCGTCTGGCCTTATTATTAAAAATATTGAGGACAGATAAGTGGTAATCAACGCAGCGCGAAAGGAATGGCAGTGCAAGCGATAACATTGAAGTAACTTCTTGTGAAAATCTCAAATTTGCAATCATAGATGAAATACAAAAATTTGCTATGAATTGATAAGGGTATACCCAAGTAATCAATGTAATCTATCTAATCTTTTCTATCGTTGTTAAAACTGAAATCTTATTCTTTCCTTCCGTCCTTTAATCTATTTTAATTTTTTCTGCTAATAATATACCGTGGAGAGCAAACTGAGTCAACACTTTAAAAATGGCATACAATTTTTAAAATTGGTCCAAATGAATTCAATTTTACTGTGAATGTTGGAGAGACCACGTCACTGTACAATTAATGAAATACTTTATTTCATATTTTACTAATGCTTGGATTAAAAAAAATGTGAAAATATCGTCGTATTTTTTAACTGAGTCTATAATGAACATGGAAAAATTGCATTTGATACTTCTCAGTAACTTATATGGACGTTAACAAATTCGTTGAAATTAACGCGTAGTCAAACTACAGTCACTAAAATGTCTAAAAATTGTCTATTTCTGATTGAAATTCGTGGCAACCTTTAATTGCATGCACCAAATGTATTTTTTAAATTTTCATTATAAACTCGGATAACAAAGTGAAAACACGACAGTTTCTTTTATACCTTTTTCTCCCAAATAATAGTAAAATTTGAAAGAAGAAAGAAGTACATCAATTATTGAACTAGTCTCTCTAAGATTTACGGAAATATTGAAGTCGTTAAGACGAGTTTTAAAAATGTTACACCATTTCAAAAACATTGACCTAGTTTTGCTTCGCACGGTGCGTCAAGTATAGTAAGTGTAATTAGTCTATATATAGTCAAACTATAACGCCTTGTACAATCAAGTTCGTGTCATAATCGTAATTGCTTTCAGTCGTAATTATTTTTCTAATCAAATAGAATACTGTCAACATGGAACCACAATAAAATAGATCGAGTAGAATGAGTCTTTCTGTAGTCAGACAACTACCTGCGAGACGTAACTACATTTCCGTATTCCGTCTCTTCTGAAAAATACGGTAAAACACTCAGTAAACACCGATCTGCTATTCGTCATCCACCGATTACAAATGATGGCGAATAGTTAATCCAGTTGTGAGTTCGGCAGCTGCTCAGCAGCATATTGAAGGAACATGTACAAAATCGATATTTGCGGCACGTGCGGACGGCATAGTGTTAAAACAAAAAATTCGTTTCCATTGTGCTTCAGTTTCATTTAATCATTTAAGACAATTTATATTTTCCACGGAGATCCTCAATCTGATCATAATCGACTGAAATCTGTCGCATAAAAAGATTCAAAACCGTATGAATGCCGTAATTGTCGCAGCGCATTTCCGGTCTGAATTTCTCCGCTCGACGCTTAAACAGTAAAGCATCGATTGTCGCTTTTTCCGCATCGTCCACCGTACACTTTGGATTCGGTATTTCCCGGGACCCGAGTGGACCCGCGCGACAAAAGCCCGACTCCATTTCCTTTTTCATACTCAAGACCGCACGTGCCCTTTCAGAGACTGCGACTCGCGGGAAGGCACTTCACTGAAAATCAATCCGCGAGCCCTAACGAGTCCGCAGTCTTCCCGAGCACTTGTCATTCGCACTTAGCGCACCAGACGGTCCCTCACTCCTAACATTCGACAGGTTCGTTCACCCTGTGGGGCCCCGTTATAGTCGAGGCTCGTCCAAGCATCTACGCGGCGAGCCACTCGTCGAGGCAGCGTCGCGCGAACCGCACCGGATACGCCTGACGCAATAATCCCGAATGATGTACTTTCGCGGCGAGTGCCTCGGAGTAAACCGATTACCAGGCTGCCCGGAAGAGGGTGAGAGTGAGCTGGAGAGGATACACGCGGCCGTGGACGGCGGGGGGAGGCAGAGCAGGACAGCCGAGGGGGTCGAATCGAATAAAGTTATTCACGCGAGCGGCCGAGAATACCGACCCCGGAATCGCTCGCTATTTCGTTCCGGCGAATACCGCGTCCGAGATGTATACAACGTGTGACGATCCCGACGGTCTTTGACAATTCTGTAAACGGTTGCGCGTTGAATCCTTTCGAAAATAACAATAACTTTTCGGCTTCGATAATGGATTCACGATTTTTCCAGAATTTCCTGCGTTCATCGAAATTTTCGTCCTTAGCAGGATTAACACTATTTTAATCGTTCCAATACAAACGATTGCCAAAATATAGATAACTGTGCTCTCTCTCTCTAGTGATATCTAATGACAGCAATTAATTAATTTGACAGTTATAAGAAAAGTTAAAAAAATAATTGTGGAGAAATAATTAAGCTTGGAGAATAATTTGAAGTTAAATTTTAAAAGTGTCGTGTGACACTGTTTGGTAAAAATAGCGTTAACCCTTTGCACACCGAGACACCACTAAAATTGTTCTAACACGATCCAAGATAATTCTTATACCAACGAATTGTAGGTTTAAAAAATTGTGAAGCTGTGGAACTGTTGGTACGAGTGACAAGAATTAATTTCGTATGCATGAAAGTGCACTTTGTTACTTGAATTAGAAATATTATGAACTAGGAAAATTATTTCGGATTGACAGATAAAATGACTTTGAGTGAACAGGATTAACCCGAGCCCAGCAGCACCGAAATCGTACGCTCTAACCATCGCGCTAACCGATTGAGTCGTAATGAGCGGAACCATTTCGGCATACATTCCGCTCGTTACAATTTTTTTGCTCGCTTAATTTGCATTTTCAGGGTTAAAAAATCATTTGTTTCGATGCAATAACGTTTAAAATTACTTAATCCACTGTCGCGGTAAGCTAGAAAGGTAGTAGCTTCATTCTGACAGCAAAAAACATCGACACATTGGCTTTTCCTTTTTTTTTTGACAATGTTGCAGGTTGGCAAAAAATCTGAGAAAAATTGAGTACACGAGCCGTGATAGTACTTTATCAGGGAATTAATATAAAAGTTTTGAATATAATATAAAAGTGAGAAATCTTCAATTTTCCGATTTTTTGGGGGTTTTTCATTTTGATAATCACAGCTTGCAACTGAAAAATCTGAAGAAGTTCTATAACATGCGGCTTAATGTCCAAAATAAGCCATATTTTTTTCAAAATTTTAGATAGCCGCTAAAGCTGGAAAAATGCCGGAAAACCCGAAATAACTACCCTCACGGACAAGTTACAGGGTTAAAATTTTACTCTAAGGGCAGTTTTGACCATCTTAATCGGCTATGCCCTTTATTAAAGATGTTAATTTTGATGCTAAAAATAAATGGTTTAAGCCTTAATTGTTTTTTTAAATATCAGGTCGTCCCCTAAATTTTGGATAACGACTTTCCTAAATACGTAGACTCCGCCCATCGATTTCGTATAGGAACGTGAACGAACACAAGCCGGCGAACCTAATAAGCACGGAAACACTTGCGCCGAGTACGAACGGTTCGTATTCATGATCAGGAAGCCCACCTGGCTGGCGTTGAATCAATCGCGAAAGAGGAGAATTCTTATTGGAAACGTCCCGACACGGGCCAGCAGAAAAACAGCGGATCCGAATGTCAGATAGACGTACCCTAACCCCCCCGTAACGTCCCAGTTCAATTGTTTGCCGGAATATAGTAGCTACGAGACGGCAATGCCGACAGGCTCGCTCCCATGAAAAGCATTCGATGCGTTCCATCGACGAGAGAAGGGTGTCCTACATCGGACGTGCCGGATGCTTGCGCCACGTTTATTTCCATATATGTATGTTACGCGTGCCAGCATGCTGCTTACTCCGACCGCAGGACAATAAAGTAGTCTGGCCTGTCCCCTAACCGAATCTCCTGATCCAAGCCACCCCCTTGTACCTCTACCCCATCGTGTCAGCAGCCGAGACATTTCCATTTTATTGGAAGCCGGAAACGAGTGTCGCGGAGGAAACGACTCGTTTCGGCGCTGGATCCGCGCTGGAATCCGAATTGGGTGACGTGCGAGCACTCGGGACCTCCTACGTCCCGGGACCGCGGGACATCATCTGCATGCGTGACCCCGTCGGACGAACGTCCTGGACAACGTCGGGACACACCGTCGGGATAGCCCCCGCGCGCATCCTGCACAACCGCATTCTGCTGTCTGCGCAACGGTTCCGTACGTGAGGGTCAGCCTCCTTCGGCCGCGGCGTGAAATTTTCATTAGGCTCTCTCGCATGCATTTAGAGGACTCGTCACGTCGAGTGGCTGACGAGTCCGGCTGGTTTTGATTGGGGCGGGCCGTGAACGCTTCGTTGACAACTGGCGTTCGATGCCGCGAAATTTTGGGGGAGTTTTATTCGATTTGGAAGCTGGCGGATATCTGGCGTTACTACGGCGGGTGAAATGAGAAAACTAGAGTGTAATGCTGAATGACTAGTGAAAGTCAACTCTTTGCACTCGAGTGGTGCCTTTGAGGCGCCAATGAAAATTGTTATTTAATTGTTTGTATATTAATAATATGTATAAGACTATTTAAAACAGTTCTGCGAGTCACAAGATTCAATCACATGTACAAAAATTGTACTAAGTTATATAAAATGGAAAGCAGCTATTTTAGATCTAGTAAAATTCTCATAGCAAACAGTATGAGTTATATGGAAATGAGATTCTTTTTTCGGTAATTGTAATGGGTATGATTGTAAGCATATGCTTAAATTAGTCTAATCTCTTTGCAGTTTCGTATTCGATTTTATTTCGTTATAAATGCTTAAAATCTGTAGTTTAATGATAACTATTTTATTATGAAAAAAGCTATTGTAGACGTGGTGGATCAAATTAGAAAATTGTGATATTATATAAGGAAATACAGTGGAAAGCAAAATTGAGTCAATCCTTTCAAAATAGTATATTTTTCGAAAATTGGTCTAAATGACTCGAATTTTTCTGTAAATGTTAGAAAGACTAGTTCACGGTAAAATAACGAAAATATTTTTTCTCAATTTGAATATTACGTGGAATAAAAGAAATGTGAAAACACTGTTGTTATTATATACATGTTGAAAATTAAGGATCTCAAAAATCACAGTTTTTTACGAATTGCAACTAAAAACAGGTAATTATTATACATTTTAGTGACTGCAGCTTGACTACGCGTTAATTTCAATGAAATTTTCAACATATATACAAGTTACCGTGAATGTATTTTTTAAATTAAAAATTTAAAAAACAGCAGTTTCTTTGAACTTTTTATTCCGAGTAATATTAAAATTTATAATAAAATATTTTAGTCATTCTATAGCGCACTAATCCTTCTAATATTTACAAAAAAATCAGCTCGTTTATACTATTTTTAAAAAAACTGTGCCATTTAAAAAGTGTATACTTAATTTTACTCCCCACTGTATAACATTAACAGAAAAGATTAAAATTTATGTACATAACCCTTTTCACTCGAAGCCATTTCAACTGTAATTCTAAAAAGACTTTTTCTGACATACAGCATTTCCATTTTATATGGCAAAATGTATTTTATGCATATGAAATTGAATCTTGTAACTCGTGCAACAACAGTTATACTTTTAATAATTTTTCAAGTCTAATTTTTCATAATATATAGTAACTATAAAATATATAAGTAACTATAAAATATTGTGAATTAGGCAACTCTTGTTTTATAATTGTACATACTATACCAAGTAGGAAATAATACTCCAATACCTATTATTATGTCTAGCGTTAAATATTGAAGAATACAGAAGAAAATAATCGCATATCTATTTTCATATGAAGTTTTTATAAAGGTTTTTCAAGGAAATCACTGAAACGATAATCGTTTAAGTGTAATCGTTATTGAAAATCGATTCCGTTGTAATATCGTTTATCGTACGAACGTAAATTTGAGATTTTCACAAGAAGTTACTTCCGTATTATTTTTCGATCGATTACAGTGTAACTAATTATTCGAATACATACATTGGGAACGAAACAGATTGTTATTGGAAACACATTAACGCAACCAACACAAATGGAGAGAGTTTATATCTCTCCAAGAGACATATGCGCTCGATAACAGCGTCCTATTCATTCTCGAGTTCGCGTTCCACGATTCTGTTCATCTTTCAAATTGTTAACATAAGCATAAATAACAGGAGCATAGTTAACAGAAACGTATTGTGATCAGTGATCGAATGCATAAAATATTAATTAGCATATCGAGATTACGAATTTCCTCAAACTTTATCGAAAATTATGAACGTTCATTAAGACTTTGTTATTTAATTTTTAAAATATAATTCGCACATAATAGATTGAATGGATAGACAGGATGAGTTACTTAAATTTTTAATCCTAAATTAATCGAAACTGCTCATACACTTGCCGTTCAATTCGTTCAAAATTAAGGATGTACAGTTCAAAGACAAATATAAAATTTTGAAACAATATTTCGTTGGAGTTTATAGATATAATTTACGTCCGACTCGATCCATCTCTATTCCTATCAGACATATGGGTATCCCCAACATAAGTCCAACCTTCATCTATTACAGCTAGATCACTTTATGCCTGGCAGTAACCTAAGCTAGAGCAAATCTGAAGCTAATTCAAACAGCAACGAGACCTAATTAAGATTTATCCTAGATCCCAAGTTCCTTAGACTGTCCAAACGTGGATGTAATCAGAACTTGATTTAGAATGCATTTATATTTAACATAAATAGTGGATCAAGATTCTAGCGTTGTTCAGACTGAAATTTACCACCGTCTCTATACATCAATTTTTATAACGTTCGAATCCGTCGATAAGTAATAATCAATCTAACATCCTCCTTTATTTACTACAAAACCGACCCTGCTTTATTAACATTGATTTCGTGCATTATAAACGTATGGTGGGTTCGCACACGTTATCATTTTAATTCGATCGAATACGTTATTGTTCCTGTAATGTGATTACGTATTGGCCGGTGTGGATTCATTACGTTCCCCAGCAGAACGCCATTTCATTTCATAATTCCTTATGTAAACGAACATACATTAGCCGGGCCGGAACGCGAGCAACAATAATTACACATTTACGATATTAAATAATGGAACATCTCGTTACGGAAAAACGAGACACGAAGTAATTAAACGTTACAGTCAATGCATAACCGTACCGCGAGTCATTGTCACTGTCCTGACCCGATGTCTATGGGGATGGCAACTTCCATTATACCGCTGTAAACGTCGCACTTTTCAGTTATTAAAGACCGTCATCGAATCGAACGCGATTTTACGCCGTGATCGAGTAGCGAATTATTAACATTCGCGCGGTGATTTCAACGCCGAGTAACAAAGCAGTCTAAGCAGTGTTTTGTGACTAAGCATTGTGGTGTCACTAAGCACTGTTGTATCACTACACGCTGTTGCGTCATTAAACTCTGTTGTGTCATTATGCACTGTTGCGTCACTAAGTGCTGTTGTGTCACTAAACACTGTTATGTCACTAAGCGCTGTTGTGTCATTAACCCTTTGCACTCGAGTGGTGACTTTGAGACGCCACTATAATTGTTCTGTCACCTTTTAAAATAATTTTTATAGCAATAAAGTTCAATGTTAGAAAAATTGTTGAAAATGAAACTGTTAGTATGAATCACAAGATTTAATTTGGTATATATAAAATGCATTTTGTTGCTTAAAATGGAAATACTGTACACTAGAAAAATGATTTCAGATTTACAGTAAAAATGGCTTCGAGTGCAAAGGGTTAAGCACTGTTGCGTCACTAAAAACTGTTTGTCATTGTGCACAGTTCACACAATACTTCACATCAACGAACTTGATAAACTTACTTCCCCTGAAGAGCTTAAAGCCCGAAGCCGTAACCAGATAAACTCCAATGCCCGCATATTGAAAAGCAGTACACTGTCGTGAAAGCTTCCGAACGGAAAAACTCCAATCATATAATTGAACAGAAAATAATTTCGTTTTCCGGCATTAGCAAATCTACTATGTGTCTACTTCATCTAAGTAATTAGAATTTGACAATGGACGACAAACATTAGTCAAATGAAGAATGTAATACGGAGGATTCTGTGCTGTTAGGAAATTTTATTACTTTAATTTTCTGATATATATATATATATATATATATGAATTCCAAATCAATATCATTTTCCAATCAGAATACGTACCACGTCCGTGAAAAATAGGATATTTGGAACTGGTGTCAAACCCATGGGGCTATTATATACTGCGGAATGTTTGAAGCAGATCGGTTTTAGATAATTTCGTTGCGCAAGATAACAGCAAACGCAATTGTGTGCCGATAATATCGGTTTGGAATAATATGAGTTAGTTCTTTCGAAACTATCGTTTCAATTGTATAAAGCTATTGGCCAGAATGCGCATTATACTGCAAAATTATACTTGCTATGAAACAGATAAATTAAAAAGGATATATTGAAAAGAAATTGAGAGAGAAGTATTTACAGGTTCATATTAGTAATCGATGCACTTTCCAAGTACCGACAATTAAATGCGGCTAAAACATGTTGCTTCATTGAATCGAAAATACTGTATTTACGTACAGTTTCCGACGTTTTTTATTATAATATAGATTTGAATTATCCGGGGTTGTTCGTTGAATCCGATACGGGACGGTCTGTGTATCAGGTGTCCCTTTCAAACTCTTCAATCCCCGCCAAAGCAGCTTTCACGAGATTAAGCTACTATTAATTGGACAATATGGACGGTTAGGCTTTGAGATATGTATCGATTTAACCTGTTTCATTGGCCGGGTCATGCTTCATGGAGATTAAAGTGAAACAATTGTCTGGACATGGGGGGGCGCGTGAGTCTTGCGCTCAGACAATAATAACGGTTTAATTGAATTACATCGACCGCAACACTGCGGCGCGTCCGAAGGGACGCGTCAAGTGCTTTTCATGAGACGAAGCCACCAGTGTCTAGTCTACCGTAATTATTGTCCCAAACTGTGGCACTCCTGGGGCATCGCGCGACGTGATGAGTTAATACCCGCACGCACTTCGAATCGTAACGTTTTAATTAATGCACAGTTTTAACGAATCCGGCATCGTGTTTTGTTCTTGTGAACGGAAAGCACTCGCCCACGGCATGAAAACAGAATTTTCTTTGTCACGTTATCGTTACTTTCAATTATCGTACACTATTCGCTGCAATTTACAGCAGAACGGAACCTCGTGTCCATTTCTTCTTGCAGAGATATATAATTATAAATATATAAAATTAACGAGGCCGTCCGCCGTCGCAGATGTTAACGTAATTGATCTTCGACGGCAGGTCAATTTGTACGCTAGAGAACCAAATAAGAGAAAAATCTGATTATACTAACGCAATCGTGTGCAATTTACTTTCGGATAGTGTTTCAATTTAGTGGTAACTCTGAGACACCAGTAAAAATTGTCACATCGCGTTTCGAAATAACTTTTACGGTACCAAATTAGTGTATATTTAAAGAACTATCAAGAGTGTAACATTGCAAAAGTAGAAGGTTAATTAGTCAATGATAGTGTACTCGTAAAATATTTCCTTGTATTTACGAAATAAAGGTATTTACCAAAATTCCGAAGTAAAAATATTTCCAATCATTTCGATGATTAATTTGTCGTGTTTTACGGCGCGGTCGTGAAAGCGCTTTCACGAAACGAATGACAAAGAGAGCGCGGTTTGCCAAGTAATTTGGAAGAAAAAGAGGAATTGGACGGGTGTTGTTCTAAGCGCAATTGTACAGCCCTGTAAAAGCATGGAATCGCGTAAGCCACGTTTGACAGGTCGCATCAAGGGCTTTTAGTCAGACAAACCTGTCGGTGTCCACTAGTTTTGTCACGAACTGCAGTTACCCAAGAGGGTTCCGAAAGGATTAAGGGGTGACACGGCGGACCACACATTCCGCACGTGTGTGACGTATCCGATCCTTTCACGTCGCTGTCACTGCTTTGATAAATCGAAATTAAAACGCAACCTCGCAGGTATATGCCGTTCGTATTGGCGCGAGGCCGCGTTCCGACGCGCAGAATGTATTTCCCGCGGTACAAAAGAGTTTCCCCGCGAACATGAAATTTCAATAAAAATTGAGGGGACAAAGGACGCGGAGAAACATTGGACTTTTTACTTCGCATAACATTAATTATGTACCGCGTTCAAGCACGCGCAAATTATTTCCTACAGCGTCGGCCGCGTTCTCAGGGAAACTTCCAATCAATAATGAAACTTTGCAGTTCTTGTTTCATTTCTGTCTGTACGATTTTTTAATACCTTTTTGTTCTCTGTGAATTCTATGCTCGAAAGAGAGTTATGTCGTTGAATTTATTTCCTTTGCTCTATTCAAAGTTTTATTATACAGAGCTACGCCACTTAATAGCAGTCGCAGCGTTTGTAACTTTACCTGGCGCATTAGGACGATCGTCGTATCAATAGATTGATTTGTATGTATAAATTAATAATCAATTAACGTAACATAATAACATAAATTATGATTAGAAATTAGTAAATCTACTTACTCAATTACGATAACTTTTACTCCAGTTATTCAACTCGAAAGAAACTTATTCTGCTAGCAACATGGGAAAGAATATTATGATTATCCACATTAAGATTTAGTTAATTTATCATATTAATTTCATTTTCCATGTCGTACCATTACTTCATCAACTGAACAATATCTCTTATGTTCCTTAAATGTTGGACGATACTATTTGTCAGACCAGAACAAGCTTGTGTTACTTGTCCCACTAGTGTCATCTACTACCACTTGTCGAATCAACATTAACTTACACTACTCGACTAATACTACGTGTCGTATCAGTACCAGCTTACGTTACTTATTCGATTAGCTCAAATTTATGTTCTTTGCCTAACTAATGCACACCAATACCACTTTCACATATAATATTAATTTTCATTTTTATACGCCAATAATTATTTAATATTCCTGATCTGACTAATGTCGATCACCATTACCTGTTAATGTTGAACAAGCTTACATTACTTGTCACGACGATAATTTTGGCAAAAATATTGAACATTGGGCAAGATATTGATTCAATATTGATCAAAATATCGAATCAATATCAGCTTTCGTTAATCACTTAATAAACAGTGCTTTATATTCTTTGTCTAAGGAACGCAAATCAAGTAGATCTAGATCTAATTTTCACTAATTTAACCATTTCAATTGTCAATCTGAAATCAACTGTGAACAAAATGCACTTGTGTCTAAATAGTACGAGTCGATTGTAATTGAATATCGCGAAACTTATGAGGCGTCGCTCTCTTTTTAAACATCGTTTGCACATATTTAAATATACAAAATTTTATCTACAAATTTCGTGGTATTTGGGTAAGTCTATAGATTAACCCTTTGCACTCAAAGCAATTTTAAATGTAAATCTGAAATAATTTTCCCGGCTCACAGTATTTCTATTCTACGTAACAAAGTGCAATTTTATGCAAACTAAATTGATTTTTGCGACTCATACCAACAGTTTCACTGCTTAACGACTCTTTAGATCTAAACGTTACTGTTATAAAAATTATCTTGGGTCGTAATGAAACAATTTTGGTGACACCTCATAGTCACCACTCGAGTGCAAACGGTTAATATTCCCGGTCCGGCCAACGTCGATCACCGCTACATGTCATTCGAGAACAAGCTTACGGCCCTCGCCTCGCTCATGCAAGCCAATACTACTTGTTGGACCCGTAACGGTCTTACGGCATTCGTCTCACTAATGCCGGCCAACGCTACTTGTTAAGCCAGGACTTGCAGGACAAGAGGCGGCCACCTCTACTCCACCTATCTGATCGAGAAGGTCCCTGCTCAATTTATCTGACCATCCCCGGCCGTTCGTCGACCCCCCCCCCCCCCCCCGCGCGTCCGCCGCTCGCAGTCTGGCTGCACAGAACGATAAGCCACGAAAATTGTCTACGCCGCGTCAACGGCTCCCATCCACGGATTTCGTTTCCGAAGTCGCCCGAATGGAAGCCCCCGCTCGCGCCGGTTTGCCTCTCGTAGAACTTCCATAATTTCATTCGAGCCCCGCGAGCGCGCGACAAATCCACTTTGGATATAAGAAACATATTCACCGGCGAAACGGTTAATTCGCCCGGCGCCGCTAAGCGAGGAAACTTGCAATCCCCGTCGCGAACGACTCGCGAACGAGACGCAGCCGTGCGCCTCCGGGTCTCTCTATTTATAGAGCGTCGAAATTACTCATGCATATGCACCGTTCCGCGGAGACGTCGATTCGCCTCCCGAAGTAAAAAGAAGGAAAGGGAAACAGGCGACACAACCGCGCTGCACCGCGCGCCGCCTCTATCCGCTCCGCTCGGCGCCGCGCGGACTCCCGTTTATTCCCGTGTACACAGACGAGCTCCGCATTCGGCAAACAGCGTGCACGCGCACTTATTTAACGGTCCACGAGGTTATTAATCTACTTAATTGTATTTACAATCGCCCCCCCCCTCCACCACACCCCCACGCCCACCCCGCGACTCGTTTCTGTTTTCCGTCGCGTCGTTCCAGCGTCGCGCAGCATCGCGCCAGGCTCGGGGTGCCGATCGGCGGGCAAGCATTTCGCACGTTTATTCGCCGATATTTATTCGGCCGCGGCTAAACGCCGGCCTGTTTACCGCACGCCACGATTAAATGTTGCCGTAATTGATTATAATTAATACACGATCTCGGGATTGAATTAATGGGGCGCCTCTCTCGGTCGTGCCGCGGCCCGCCGATATTAATCACGATCGCGGCCGGTCATCGATCGGATTACCGGAACATCCGACGGAGCGTCCCGAAGAATTCGATCCAAGTGCGATTATTGGTTTCGATTCGGTGGAAACAAAGACAATAAATTTGTCCGCTCCTCCGATTGTCATTGTTGTGCTAATACTTTACCCGTCGATGGTGATTTAATGGCTGTTTTTAAAACATCGAGGATTAATCGTTTCGATCGCGGGCACGCTGGTTATCCTAATTTCGTCAATAACGGATTCATGCAATTGTATCGCGAACAAATAGGCGCCATTTCTGGCAGCAGATAGTTTCGATGATTTACGTCAAAGTGATTGGTTACAGACTTTTTCATTTATTAATGAGATTGTAAATATACATTCGTGGAGAATTACTTCAATGTGTTTGCTTTTTTAGTCGTATATTGCGATTCGTATCACTAAAAGTGTAAGTAACTAATGAGACATAGATAATGAAAGTAAGAAAAACGTAATAATAGTATAACGTATATTGTATTACTTAATAACAATAAGAAAAATACAGTTATTCTTATTATTTATACAGAATTAAATCTCCGTGAACGTACATTTGCCTCATTAATAAATTATATTTATATTTTTAAGCGGTATCAAATAATAAAACGCATAATTATATAACAAAATTTGTATCAAGGCAGTCAACTAAAATGCTATAAAAACCAAAAATTTTGAAATATTTAATATTTCTACTTTTATGGCTAAATACTTCAAATATTTTATTCTATAAATTTTGCGTTATTGTAGTGCTTTCGGTGTCAGCCCGGGGGAACATTTTTTGCAAAATAAACTAATTAATATCAAATTTATTCAGCTCTCTATAGTAGGATTAGTGTTCCTATACAAATTTTACGCACTGTACATTGCAAGTTTCACCTATTCGAAATCCAACAAAATATACCAGAATCCGTAATTACTCATGGGGGCTGCGTACGGAGGCGTCGCGCGATCATGGCTGAAGGGCGGCCGAAATTAGGCTAAAAACCGATGGCCACGTCATCTGCGGTGCAGTCGCGCCCATGGTATGGGCTGCACGGCTGGTTGCGGGCCGTTTACCGCGTGCGTCGCTTGAAAAAGTTATGATTCCTCGTAAAGAGACGAGGTCGAAACAAAACGAAACGAAACAAAACGGTGGGCGGGGAGGGAGTGGGGGGAGGGGTAGAGGTGGCCGGAGCCGGCAGGTGGGTGGTTTGGGTGAAGTGGCAAAGGGGAAGGGGGGAGGGGGGCAGGATGGGGCACAGGGTGGTCTGGATCGTCGAGAAAAATAAACAGAACGAACAAAATAAAACGTTTGCAAAGGGGACAGTAGGGTGTCTGGCGGCTGTGTGAAATTTCGCGGTCGTCCGTGCGTGTGTGTATTGTGTCACGGGCGTGCACGAGGAGTGGATGTAAAATGCGGAAGAATCGCTCGTTGGGAAAGGGAGATCGAAGAGAAACGAGGTCGAGGGGAAAAAAATTGAACCCGCGGGATTTCATTGGCGCGCTACCTACCGCTGCCACGGTCAGTTTCCGTCGAGTTATTTGCTCGCGGGCCGCACGCGGGATGGAAATCGCGGAGAGGTCCGGAATCGTGGAAAATGTGTTTTCCACGCGCGCAAAGAGTGAAAGTGGGGGGAGGGGGTGGGAGAGCGACAGGACACCGCCGTTGAAATACGCGTCGCGCGCTGGAATTGTTGCTCAGATATTTTCGACGTTATTCATTTGCAACTCGCTTCCGGAGTCCATTATCGTCGCCGCATCCTTACTGAATAATACAGTGCCGCGGCGTTCGTCGATTTCGTTATTTAACGGTTCGCAAAATCTCGCTACTTAAAGGATTTTCCGCAATTCCCTCCAGTTTCGCATCAATTTCCGAGCTTATATTAATTTCTCAATAATTCGTTTAATATACTGTACGATTTATATATAGTCCGGTCGAAAAGGTTCGCTTTTTAATTCATTTTGGCAATTATGAAGACGAAATCGAGGATGTTTGTTCATTGTCTATATATGTTAATAATAAATAGACTGTGGAAGATTACGCAAATACGTATTCGTTTTAATAAAAAAGTAGACTAATGGGTACAGTAATTTATGTATGTAATTTATATCGTGCACAATCATTTATATCGTGATCAGACGATTCCGAGAATATGATTCTAATTTTGCATATTTTGCAGGTTGTTTAATCTGCGTGTGTTGTTTAGACTGTTGAATCTGTTGAATCGTCTATCTTGTGAAATTAATTTAGTCCATTAGTCAGCATTTGAATCGTAACCGTATAGTGTTGGTAACAGCTATATGTAAATGTACACCACAGGAAACCACGTTCTCAAAACATTAGGTCGGTAATTCAACAATAGTTGCAGCTATTAGTATTTCGAATTCGAACAGTTAAATGACGTTATTGAAACGACAAAGTGAATTTTGTAAGAGAGTCTTTTAATATTCCTAAAATACAAAATTTAATGTTTATAAAAGGTTATTTAACCCTAGAACGACCCCATTACATTTCTCAAATAAAATCTTAATAATTAAGATATTATTTATTATATTCTAAATATAAAATATGAAATACGGCATGAGTTAAGGAGACAAGGAAAACCTCGATATTTTTAACATTTATTTGCACGTTCGTCGACCATTGAAAAATGTTATTGGGTCGTCGGTAAAGCCATGTGGTCGTTTTAAGGTTAATCACCTTGTTGACTACAAAGTATATAGTATAGTTGAATGATTTACTATTAAATCGTATACAGTTCGATTAATAAACATTCATGCAAATTGGCGAAGAGAAAATTAAAGAGGCAGTAATTGCTATGTTACAAAAAATGTAGATTTTATGGAATTAAGAATAATTTCAAGTATTTTAAGTGCTCAATTTGCAAAGGAGTTGATGTATTTACCAGAACACTGCTTACATAAATTTCATTATGCGCCGATAACATTATGTAGCGCAAAGCAGTCATTTTTAATACAAATTAATTTTTACCATCAACTTATAAAAAATTCGTAATATGCTATCGTAATAATATATTATACTGCAATTCAAAGTAGAAATATATCAGAATAACTGTAAAACGTTTCTTGATACTTGATAGGCGGCTTTAACATAGTATTTGATTGGCATGAAAGTAAATTTGGTTTTAAAACAACAATTATAGCGCCCTCTATGTGAGACAACAGAAAATACTTTCTTGCTAACAAAATATATACCTAACTTCATGAATATTTACATATTTTCGTGCCTATTTTGCATATTTTCGTGCATAAATGTCACGTGCATTTTGCATATTTATCGTGCATAAACATCTGCAGTCTCGCTAATAAGAGATCATGTTTTCATAATATACAGTGACTCCTATTAATATGCGGACGCTTCCTAAAACGCGATAAAATCCTTAAAACTGGACTAAATGATTTTAATTCTTTTAGATAATAGAGGAACAGATCATTTAGATGATAATACATTGTGTACAAGATACAATACTAGACAGTTACTAAACTAGTTTGATATTGTCTTACTGTTACCTATAATGTAAAAACAAATTAAAAAACCTGCATTTTTTAAAAATTTCTTTATATACCCAGATAAAAAAATTAACCATAAGATTTTTATCAATTTTTTTATCATTCTAAATAATAGCAAAATTGATAAGAAGCATTCTTAGTAGTTATCGGATAGACTCCAGGCCCTATTATCATTAAAAAAGGAATTCAAGTCGCTGAGTCCAATTTTAAGAAAATTGTTCGAAAATGGGAGTTAAAAAAGATATCAAAACAGAGAAGAATTGATTTTGCCCAGAAAAATATTTGCCTACGCTAATAAAGTTACTTAATATTTTTCACATACGCATAAGAAATCGTAATTAACTTCTCGGTAACCTTGCGATGTCGTTGTTTCCGTTTTTCTCACAAATTGTACAGTCAAAAACCTGTTTTCGTGCGGTAGATAGGAACCGCGGAAAAAAAACCGCACGAAAAAGGTCGCATGAAAAAAGACCGCACGGGAAACAGGTTCGGCTGTACAGTAAATTCTCCACAATTGTCCCTCAGCTCGTAAACAAAAATGGACAATTTGGGAAGAGGAGATACGATTATTCGAGCCTCGCGGCTCGTTTTTATAGCCGCCGCTTGTCAACTACTATGAAAACGAGCCGCGAGGCTCGAATAATCGTATCTCCTCTTACCAAATTGTCTCTGTTTTGTATACAAGTTGGGGGACAATTGGAGTGAATTGCTGTATTTTGCGTATCTGTCCACTTGTCGACCTGTTCCACTTAGCCAATAGTAGCAATAGTGGCGGTACTAGTACTACTTACGAAGATTACTATTAATTATTACTTACTACTTAACAATTTACCGACCGATAGCCTATAAATCGACTGTTACCCCTGATTGAATCGGTTGCCATGATAATCAATAATTTGGTATCTATTATTGATGTAAATGTGTTAGACTGTACTACCATAACCTTCAATATTATTATAGAATTTTTTTAGGTATTAGATTTCTTTCGCAATTGATAAAATAAATAAAATCAAAATAGAAACATAACCTTAACATTGAGCTAAATTTTCACGACCAAATGACCGGTCGGTAAAGTGTTAACAGAACATGAAGAACAGCGTACAATTTTAGTAAATCAACTTCTTAACCCCTTGCCGTACTTTAACGTGTCAGACTCGTGATGACGATTTCTAATAATAAGCTGTTAGGTATGAATGTTCATCCATTCCTTTAAGTAGAAATCAAATTTTATTCTCTTGTCATCAAGATTTAAACATTCTAGTAGATGTAATCCACAATAAATATAAAATTCCTATTTTTCTAAGAAAGTGAGATCGAAAAAATTCTAATTATAGTAATTGTAAAGAAAATGGTACGGCAAGGGGTTAAGCACAAATACTAAACAGCATTTCGTCTTAGCTTCTTCCTCCAAAAACCTGACATTAAAGGCTTTAAACTTATTTTAAAATTATACATCACTTTATAATAAAATAAGAAATTATTAATTTCTGATTAGAATTGTACATAATATATGAAATTCTAGTCTGCTGTATAAGCCTCCTATAATTTAAGGTAATAAAAATAAATAAGTAATGATTAATTGTGCGATCTTGTTAATAGTCTCCAGCTTGTATGCGCTTACAATGAAAATTATTAATAAAATATCAAATTCTAAAAACATCATTATCATTGCAAAATATTCTTACATCCTCTTTAATCCGTAAAAATTATTAACCAAATCTATTTCAATGTAAAAATCATATTCTATAGTATTTATTGTATTAATTATTACTTCATCGATTCAGAATAATAATTTTTCAATGGAAACGCATCGAAGTTCGATCTACAAGCAAAATTACGAGGGTCACCGTAATTCGACGATTTTGATCAGTGCCCGTCCGTCGCTAATTTAATTTTTATTTAGCCGCTCGCGTGTGCCAACAGGCCGATCGTAATTTTCCAGGAAAGTTTCTTGCATCGATATCGCCTCCGGTGGAACTGCACGCGATAGTTCGACGGAAATGCCACTCTTTTTTTGTTCCAGCATCACGTTTACCGTTATTATTTTCGCTGGTGTTGTACGCGGTCACCGGGAAGGTCCGAAATTTATCGCGATTCCGGGCGAGAGAAAAATTCTGAAAACGGCCGGCCTGATAACGCGGAATGGCCAGCAAATTCGAAAGAAAATTGTTTTCTCTCCGCGGTCGAAGTTCGGTAACCGGGGATAGACCGGCTACATTGTTTCGGGCGCGACGGGCATAGCCGTGCTTCGTTTGCGACACGCGCGCGCGCGCGCGCGTGATCGATGGTCTTTTAAACTATATTACCATTGAAGATGAGATCTTTTTTTACTATTCTGCTCGTCAGGGGAAGTCGGCGAACGCGTGTAACGCACGCGACCGTTCCGAGTGATACGGGAAATTTCACTGAATTCGTGTCGGACGAAATGTATATTTGTCGAGCTTTCTTCATTGCTGTTGCCGGGACATCGTTACAAATTTAACAAAAGTATACCGTTTCAGTTAAACAAATACCGAAAGCGGTAAGAAAGTAAGTTGCACGGACGAAAATATAAATATTCTTGTATCATTTGCATCGGTTACATGCGATGAAGTTGTGAAAATATGGGCATTCGGCTACCACGACTAACTATATTATTAAACATTCTAAAGATTAAGTTAGACTTTCTAAGGGTTGCTTTTGTTTCAAGTTATTTAATAAAAGAAATGATATCGCCATGAGCGATACAAAACTACTGCTTAACCCTTTCCACTCGAGTGGTGACTCTGAGACACCACTAAAATTATTCTATCACGTTCCATAATCATTTTTATACTAACAAAGTTTAGATTTAAAAAATTGTTAACTGTAAAACTCTTGGTATGAGTGACAAGTATCAATTTCATATGTATAAAATACACTTTGCCACATAAAATAGAAAAACTATAAGTTAAAAAAATTATTTTAAAAGAGTCAAAATGGCTTCGAGTGCCAAGGGTTAATAATTACCAGAGTCATTGTTCAATCTATTAACGAGACAGTTATCTAAAATTTTTATTGAATTTTAGGTTCTAAAAAATGGCAAATGTAGTTGTTCACAATAGAGTCACAAATAACGTCATTTGAGCGGTGACAAACAGCTGCTCTATCGAAAGCGGCGACAGGTCCCGGAATATGTTCGATGTCGGTGGCCGACGGTCGCTAAAAAGAACCCGAATCCCGAAAGAAGCGAGCGAAGGGATGGTTGGGGTTGTTGAAAGTCGCGGGAGAGCAGCGTGGCAAAAAAGTCATAGCAGTCCGGGCCGGGGGGTTGCCAATATTTCCGTATGGATTTGTGGGTGCAGTGGGCCCCTTCTTCTTCTCTATTCGCACCACTTCGCCGAGATATCACGGTAAGTTTTCAGCGGGCGTACCTGCCGGCGATAAATAACGCGAGGCCGCGTTATACGCAGTCGCCTTGAGCCATCTAAATCGGGGCTGGATCGAATAGAATTCCCGGAAAATCTGCGTGGAATGGTGTTCCAACCGGCGGGCACCACGGTTTTCCGTAACAATTTTCGAAATTTATCGGCCACGCGGGCTTTACGGTCCCGGAGAAATCCGGGCCCCCTGTTATTCTATAATTTATAATTACACTACCCTTATCGGTCAACCCGTTCAAATACTTCGTGTACTAATAGCGGATTAACCCCTTGCTGTATCATTTTCTTCATAGTTACACTGTTAAATGCCGTTTCGATTGTAATTATTTCTTAGGAAAAAAAAAGGAAATTTATATTTATTGTATGTCTACGTTTACTAGAACGATTGAATATTGATCACAAGGGGACAGAATTTTATTCCAACTTAAAAGGACGGGGTAACAATTATATTTAACAGGATATTAATAGAAATCTTCATCACGAGTCTGACTCGCTAAAGAACGGCAAGGGGTTAAATACGCAACCGGCTAAAAGATTTGGAAAATTTGATTTTGATACATGTGTCAAACCTTTGCGATTATTTGCATAGCAGATGATATTGATTAATTTGACGACACAAATATTTTTACTGTTGAAATGATCTAAAAGGATAAATAGGGTAGCGTATATAATTAGTGATTGTATAAGCAACAGTGCTAGGTAATTGACAAAAAGGAAATATTTATCGTTAAAATCAAATAATAAAAATTCTATCAAGATGATTAAGGAATAATAGAAAAATTTGGAATTTCTATACAATAGAAAAAGAAATGTTGTTATTGACATGATATTGCACAGCGAATGACAGATTATGTGACAGTGATCGATCTTTTTATTACAACAGCCATAAAAACACTCCATAATAATTTCTGACGTACAAAGCAGTTTATTTATGAATAAAAACTTATGAATAACTCTACGTTTGAAGATAACATATATGTATATATACAAGCCATATCAAAATTATTATATCTCTAACAAATGAGGGCCTGTTGAAGCCATTTGAAGTAACTCTACATATACATGTATATTAACACTAAACCTACCATGCGCGGTCAAATGACCGTTTTTGAAATTTCGTTTAGAATTTTTCGTATACAACGTTACAGTATCACCATGTAGCTTCTTGACTTTTCCTATAACATACATACAACCCATTTTTCCCATTGCTTACTTTCCAAAAAAAATTTATAGCATGTCTAGTCTACCATGAGCGGTCATTTGACCATTTGAAAAATTCATGTTATTTACTACTATATTCTTCGATAAGCGCACTCCAGAAATTGTTTTACAAGTCTACAATGTAATTGTGGATCTACAGTGTAGAAAAACGCGCGATTGGAAGAAATGCATAGCGTTTTTTATACGACAATACTGTAAGCGATCTCTGAGATCGTCGCTGGTCAGGCGGCGTACTGTTTATGTCTCGGAGATAAGAGGCCTATCTTTGGGAGATGAGATGGTTCGTCGATGGAAGGAGAAAGATGACTCTTTCTCTTTTTCGAAGAGAAAGAGTCAGTCGAATAAAGATCTTTGCCAAAGAAGCAGCCCACCTAATTTCACACTTTGTGTCTTCTACAATACGGTCTTGCGATCCGAATACAGAGCATCAAAATGTCACAGTGTGTTATAGAAATTATTACGTGGTATAAATAAGTGATAGTTTCGACAAAGTCAACACAGCTAACAATATTTTGATATGATTTACAATTTTTTGTATTTCTGGTCTCAACATTTTGCCCTGCTTGATTTATGTTTTTATATTTTAGTTTTTACTTTTTTTTCTTGGATTTTATATAAAGAAACGATAGGTGAAGAAATATCGAGGCAAGAATTTTTATTTCAATTGGCAGAAGAGCTTGGGACCGAATATCGGAATGAGAGACAGCCAAGCAAAGAATGTTCATCAAAAACAATAATAAACATAGCTAAAGATTCTTCTGGACGGAAATCTTGTCAAATAAGATATTGTAAAGTAAATAAGAATCCGATTTTAATAGGCTGTAATTTCTATTTTCATTTTCAAGAAGCTGTATCTTTTTGTCCAAAAACGGTAAGACAATGGGGCTTAGCAGGTTTTAAGGGGTAAAGTCTCTACTTTAACGGGTACCAACTGATTTTTACTGTCGACCTGAAAGATATTGAAAAATATTGTAAATCGTGGGTGAACCGATGCCTCTTGAACTCGAAATATTGTTAAACTTTGAACTATCGTAACTCTGTTATAAAAAACCATAAAATAATGAAAATTGGCGTGTTTTAATGTGTAAACAAAAAAATATTTTGTTTACTATCCAATTGGCTAAAATCTCTTTCTATATTAAGATACATATGTTTTTTTTTGAAGCGGTCATTTGACAGCTCATGGTAGGAGTAGTTATACATGAAATATCGGTGGGTTTAGTGTTAAGTAGAAAAGGCATTATCTTTTATTTACTAATTAGTTATCAATCACTGAAAATTGAACAAAGACTGTACGCGCTATCCTAAGTGTGAAAGTCATTTAAGAAATGAATCATTAACTTGGTAATTTTATTATGGGGATCCAGCAAAATCGAGTAGTGTATACAATGGCAAGAAATGTGAAACACCGTGCGTAGATACAGAAATATATTTAATATACAATTTTTGACAACGAAGTAGACTATGAATCATTATGCGAGATAAACATTGTATATCTCACTTGCAACAAACTGAAGTAAAACAGAGAATTGCTTTTTCAATAGATTGAATATGTTGAAGACAAAGTAACAGTTCCTTCAGATGCTCCTGATGTTTTACTGCTATTTATCATAGCAGTATTATTTCAACACATAATTTTCTAACGTAAGGTACAACAATACTAATTCTTCTATTATAGTTAATTGAAACTGCCTTCGAATATCCATATATTAATTTAACTGTATTCTCAACAAATGTTTTTAAACTCTAGTAAAATTTACTCTCACGAAATCAAACTAACAAATATCATACAAATCATTTATACAATCGCAGCGATTAATCAAGGTGCCTCTATTTAATTCCAGTTCCATCGAATCCGTTCGATAAAAACAGCAATCGTGCCGAATGGAAATTGCGACGCCGCCAGATCTCAGAATGATATTTATCGAAGCGTGCAACAATAGTGCCATCGTTAAATCGAGTCCCCGTGTATACGAGAGCCGTGAGCTCTTCCGAGCAACAAATAACTCAAACCGGTGTGAGCGGAGGTGGAACTATCGACGGAACTTCGTAGTTCCGCGCGATTGGCATTAACTGTTGATTTCCGACTCCTGGAAGAGGTAACCTGTTACCGGCGATAAATTATTCCCCGTTTCAATCGCTGCTAAGTACACTTCCTGGTCGCTAAAAGACGAGGCTCGTGGGGGCACGGCTAACCCTAAGAGTTAATAGAGATCCGGTGTTAACTAAGCGTCGTAATCCCGAAGGCCGCAAATGGTGTAAGGGCCGCAGAACACCACGGCGACCGGTTCGGTCATATAACCAGGCATTTATTACGAAAGATTTTGGAAATCCATCGAGTGCTCGAAGCCGTCGTAGCCCCTGGCATAGGGGGGGGGGGGCCGCGCAGTGGTTACCCGTGTACCCTACGAGGGGCATCCATTAACTAAGCCTCTAATCCCTTCAGTTAAGTTAGCACATGGTGTGGTTGACGGTCCATCGTTCGTGCACCAACACCTAAGCAAGGCCCTTAGCCCTACGTTGATCTTCTGCGCCCAGTATCTTTATCTTTCCGTCTTTTTGTTCGTATAAGCAAGTATAGCTAGTACTTTCTTATTTCACGCGTATGGTATTAGGTTGGTAAGAAAATAATGTCGGTTTCCAAACTATATCTTTAAATCGACATATCATAAATCGGAATAAGTTTTTTTAATCAAAATAAGATCCATTACAATCTACACATTTTTGCCAATAAATTGACAGATTGTTCATTCCAGTAGCGTAAAATTCTGTTGTTCTGGAATTGATAAATTCTTCGAACGAATATTACACGAACTTGTTTGGCATTCATTACGAAGTTAATAACTTCAAGTGAGCACAAATTAACAGTAAAAACAAAAGTATACCTATCAGCATGCAGCACGACATATGAACTATAAGATGACATTGGAAGGTAATCAGAAAAAAGTGAATTGTTATCCCAAAACAGGTGTCAAAGTTCGAAAGTTCGAAAACCGACATTAATTTCTTACTAACTTAATAGAAGCAAATTCCAAATTTTAGCTTCTTACAGCATATTATACATTGTTTACGAATTGTATGTTCCAATCGAGATATTATTATAGACGATTTCCGCTGAATTGAATTAACTCGTTCGAACCTTAAAATGACATTGGGTCTACTCGAATTTTTTAGCATTTCAACCTACTTCCTGATGTCTGTATCGAAGGAAAGCTCAAGATAATTAAGAGATTATTTTCTCTTCGTTTGTTCAATATAGAAGTCAACTCTATAAAATTTATATATATTAGATTTATATATAACTGATACATGAAATCAGATTTCTATAAAGAGTTGGGGCCTAATTCAGTTTACAATTGATTATGTACATGGTAATGAAAAATAGAATAAATGATTTTACATATTTATAAACTAGGATATATACTTTAAACCATAACAGACCAAAAAATTCGATAGAACTAAATCAAATAAATATATAGAGCAATAATGACGCAAGTACCATGGTGTCCGAATATTAAATCGAGTAACTGTAACTAAAGACATAGACGTCGGAAGATTATGGTCGAGAAGGACAGTATATAGAGGTTACCAACACTGCCAGAAACATTGGTCCGTCGTTAGACCGAAGCGATCAGCTCCGTCTCGATCCGTTCGCGACTCCGAGCCGATCCGTCTTCCAGATTAAACAGTAAAAGAGGCATTGTTGAACTTGAAGCGTTTCCAGGAGAGGCGGCAGACACCATGACCAATGACCGCGTTCAGCTTTGAATAATGAAGAGACGCTAGTCTACTTCCACGGATCCCGTCTTACGAGGGACGGTACGTCAGCCGTCCCACCTGCACCACCTCGCCGAAAAGGGACCCGGAATCCAAGGATAAAGGAGCTGTTGTCCGGGCTTCGGAAGCTGCCGGAGCTGCCGGAGGCGCCGGCTATGCGAAACAAATTCGGTTCGTTAGAAGGCGACGCGACCGGACAGGTGGAAAAAGACGAACAGGGGCGGGATGAATGGGGGAAAACGGAATGTTTATGATAATTAATCTACCGCAGACAATGGCTCTTGATTTTGGTCCCCTTTCAGCGCGATAAAAGCGCGTCTTCCGCTGCCGGCGACAGCGATTCTTGTCGAATAGTAATTATAAGAGGAAAAGAACGAAAACACTTGGTAATTGGTACACTAGTTGGTGGATGAGCGTCTGCAGTGGTGCTAGGTCCGGTGAGATTTCAGTGGTGGTTGGGGGTAACAAATTACATTTAGCCCCGTGAAAAGATGACATAATTTCTGTCAAGGGGGAAGACGAATATCTCGCTCGCTTTGCCTGACTTACACGCTCGTAGTTTGTCTATGACCTCCCGAAACTCTTATTGGTAAACAATAGATACAATAGGTCACCCATCTTGTTCGCTACGTAGCTTAATCACCGATAATCACAAATCAGGAATGAAAACAAAATGGAAGAGGCTAGGAGGAGTCTGCGGAGGAACGAGACGGTGGCGCGAATCAGGAGACGTTTATGTACGATCGGCCAGGCTCGAGTCCCTCGTTTCCTGAAAATTAGGGACTGATAGAAAGAGATCATTTTCATCAATGAGGCAAACACATTTACCCTACTTCTGCGAGGACGTTAACATGGGTAGGTTAGTGGGTATCGATCCTACATTTTTCATTATGCAATCTTTTGAGTAATGGACATACTTCGTTACTTTCTCCACCACATAATAGGGTGGAGGATGATTTATCAAATTGAGTTCAAAAGTTGTAAAAATAAATTGTTCTCGGTTTGATTATAAACGCGCAAAAAGCATTTACTATTTAACGTAATGCTGATTTCGCAACCAGAGTGATTCCATCAATAACATTCTCTAAAGTAATCCGAACGAAATTGAGTTCCAAAACGAAAGCCAACCGGACATAATGTCGCCTCTTTAACAGAGAATCTCATTAACGCTGGGACCGAGTGTAATCATCATTCCGTGGGTAGCCATTAAACAGGATCGTCAAAGTCTTTTTTAAACAGCGGCTTTGTATAGATATTGTCCGCGGTATTGTCTCCGGCATCGTCACGCGGAATTCTATTGCCCGTTATTAATACCATATGTGCATTTTATACGTTATTCTGCTTGATACCGGAGCATGACTTAATGACGCGTAGCCTCCTTAATGGCCCAGTATTGTGTTCCCCGCTAATGTAGCGGCGATAGAGAAGGCCCGGTCGACGGAGAAATTGATCGCGGAACTATGTTGTTACGAGACACGCGCGATCATACCGAGTAAATACGCTGACAAATGTTGCTGGAAGCGTGCTCGTATAAATTCAGTTTTTCCCCATGTTCTATTCACGATTCCGATGGTATCGTCCGTTCCGCAAACCGAGGAATAGAATCGTGATGTAGCGAAATTACTGTCTTTAAAGCCGGTAAACAAAACAACAAATATTTCAATTGCGTTTCCCGCCGCGACGGACAAATATTAAGTTTTCCAAAGCAAATACTCGAATGTGCGTATATGCGAATTTCAAATAATTCTCCAGCCGGCGAATGGCACAGATAAATAAAATGAAATAATAAGACATTGACGAAAAGATATTAAATTATATAATATAGATTATATATTATATAGATTATATGTTATATATATTATATAAATTATATAATCAGAAATGTATTTGTTCGTTTGTGAAAAGAGAATTTGTTGCTAAATCTACCAGGGTGATAAAAATGACTGACTTCACATTTTTCAAAATTATTGAAATTACGAAGACACTTTCTTACAAAACGATTGAATAAATTCCCACGTTGAAACCAACATTCAATCAATAACGACCAATAGTCTACATAAATTCGGTTTCGTCATTCTTATAAATGAACACATGGTATAGCAATTTTTAGTGGTGCGTTTAGTGTCAAAGATCCAATTCCCACAATGAATGCGTCGAATCCGCGATTTGCAAGACACGGTCACAGAATCATCGGCTCACGCTAATATCAATAAAACGGCGTGTGTTATTTTCCATAGGATTAATTTATCTCGTGCAAATATTTCGCGGGTTACTCGTCGGGCCACTGAAAAACTGCGAGCGCGAAACCGAATGATTCTTTTTCGGATTTCCGTGTCAATACGCTAGTAATTACGTTCGAAAATTTCGTTATAAGCGACTCGTCCGCCAGACAAAAATGATGGAAATAATGCAACAGATGCCTCCCCCCCCCCCCCCCCCCCCGTCGGCGTTCCGCGCAACAATCAGATCGGAGGAAAATAATTAATCGAGACGGTGCTGCGAAATAAATATTTATGCCCGTCCGTGTTTTCGGATCATTTCGCTGGGAACATTAACGACCTCTCTCAGCTGGGAACTTCGTTAATGTATTCATTAACCAACGTATTTTTATGAAAATCTTGCCGCCGCGTTCGTTTGCGATTATTCAACGTTGCTCAGTTCGCGAAATTATTTACACGTAGCATTCTCCGGATAACGTCCAGATTTTCCGGCGTTGCGGGCGAAAATATTCAGCGTATTAGTATTATGAGATACCGGCAACCGGGGCAAGCAATAACCAAAACGGAACCGTAAACGCACGGCTTCCATCCGCTTTCCAACAACGTCAATAGAACAAATCGATTACAACGACAAACAAGTTACTAATTTTCGGGGAATGAAGTAAAAATGAAATGGTGTTTCTTCTTCCACTGCCTTGGGACAGTTTACTGAAACGTTATTAAAATATTGCAATATTAATATTTAATCGTTCCAACTTTGTTTCTAATTATTTCAAATATTTTACTTACATAATCTCGCCTTATAGCGTTTACTAGTTCTTTAACGTTACCGGATTGTTTATTACTTTTATGAACTGCTCTTGACAAGAATCCGCATAACATGTGTTTCTATTTAACTATGTTTATCCTGGTAGGAGTTTTACATGCTAGTGTTTTCGTAGAGTAACTAGACGTATCAAATTTTCTTCTCTGAAATAATATTCACTCCCTTGCCAGTGCCACACATTTAATAAGTTGTTATTCTAACGTAAAAGAAGTTTCTTCTAATAGTAAATGATTTTTCTTTTATTCATAAAAATCAGAACATTATTTCTACGCACAGAGAAATCGGAATACATGGTTTGTTTTACTAAATAACATTAGTGTTCCCATATAAATATCGTACGCCGTAATTGAATTCGCGTCGGTAAATTTTTAGACGATTTAAAAAAGTTAGCATTTCGTTTATCATGCTTTAATATTCGACAGAAGAGTCTGATGAACGATACATATTGTCTGGTGTATGACGTAAAACGTAGTCTACGCTCTAATATGGCGGTGACCCGCTAAATCGTTACGCAAAGCAAATACCCAATTGCGCCGTGAAGCATTTATCCCGTGTTTCGAACGACCCACTGACATTACACACAATTTTCTTCGCATTACGTCTAATTGACTGTCTGATGTCAGTGCCGGCACATCGCTTTCCGGCCTGCATCGATCCTCGAATTATACGGCGATTACACGGTGCACCCATATTCTGCATGATTTACTCTTACGCGTCATTATCTTCCTTTTACGTGGAACCGTAATTGTCGGTTTAATGAAAATCATACTTTGGACTAAATCGAAGCGTGAATATAGTATAACATTACTAAAATAATGTCATTTGTGTACGTGCTTTACAAACAGTATATAAATGCAAAAAGGCAGTCTCAAAATACGATGATATAAAATGTCTTTTATTTTAATTTAGAAGAAACAAAAATGCTTAATTCAGAGAAGCTGTACCTAATTAATTCTAAATTAAGATTTATATAAATAGTTAAGTAATTATCTATGGCTTCTATCATAGAAATGATTAAGCTTTAGAATGATATATAGGATGATATTAAACGCCTTGCGCTACGTGGATTAATGGAATTTTTAATTTTGTAATGTTACATTTGAAATTATACTTCAAGAAAGTATAGTTAACCAAATGGCAAAAATGAGTACTCAGGAAATTTGTATGTAAGAAAATTGACTTCGATCATTATATATGTGATATTATCACATATGGATAATATGTGATATAATTTAAACGCCTGGCTTCTCATAAAAGAAGTTATGTTATAAATACGCTAATCGCCGAACCATTTTCCTCGTATATCGATCATTTAGCATCTTATGTCGGTTTTATCGTAACAGTCTCCCCCAAAATTCATTTTTGAAGTGTTAAAAGTGTCCGCAAATGCCTATAAAAGTGTAGTTAAAAATTAATCGTAACTGCGATATCACTTATCACCTGTATGCCAGGTAAAAGAATTTCCATACTCTTTTGTTTCTAGCGGAAACACTACCTAAAATATATCGCGAGTGATATTTCGTGATAAATCATTTAAAAGTAACTAGCCGGAATAACTGCGAATACGTGATTAATATATTTAGTCAGACAAATTCAACAATACTGTTAAACACGATAAAAGAGTATAGGATTTCAGGTAATTCAAATAAATTGGAATTTCTCCCCCAAGCCAATCCCGCCAAGTTGCCCTGTTGAACGATGCTAAATCGACATTCGAACAATAATGGTATAGCGTTTGTCCGCGGTGGAAGTTCACTTCGAAACCGCACGCCACGATTACACGTTCCGTTTAGCAATGATTATTGATGAAGGCTGGGGTGCGGTTAGTTCCACGTATTAAGTTGTTTACGTATCAACGACGTAAATTCCAGGTCCACGCGTTTTCGAATACACCTTTGCGGCCTATCGCGTCGAATCGCGTGACTATCAGCGATTCGTGCTGTTTTCCGTGGGACCGTGTCTACGCCATGCAAAAACCATGAATTCCACGTGCACAGTATTTCTAGAGTAGTGGACCCTTTTCTAGAAAATATACATAATTACAGCAATTATACTAACGAAAATTCGCGACAATTATAGTAGACAATAATTATATACAGTGGGCCGCATTAATATTCGGACACCGTCGTATTTGAGAAATTGTTACTTCGCATCTTTACTGTTTGTTGAGTTAATGAATTTATAGTTTTTTAATAAATCAGAACACTTACTTTAGATTCTACAAACGTAAGTTTTATTTACATAATTTGTATATTTTAATTGTTAATTGATGTGCTTAATTTTGACGTCGCAAAAATATTCGGACATTCCATACGCTTTGTAGTTTAAGTGCCCTGTTAAGGTGATTACTTTGTTTGATGGCAATGTTTGTAAACATGTGATGTAAGCACTATCTGATAGAATTAGTTTCACTTCAAATTTTGTTCTTGTTGCACATATTAGCTGTGAATATACCACGTAAAGGGAATAATACCACGTTTAATGTACGCCAACTTGTTATTTATCATCGCGAAAAAGGAAAATCGTACAGAGAAATCGGGATATTATAAAATTTTAGCAAGAGCACTGTTGCGGATATTGTACTAAGATAGAATCGTGAGGATAGAATTGAATCTATCCCTCAAAAAGGTCGCCCAAAGTTACTTAACGATCGCGATAAACGTAATATTATTAGGAAAATAATAGTAGACTCTAGTTTAAGTGCGACAAAATTGATAGCAGAGTTTTTTAGGAGACTGGCAAGAAGATTAATCCCGAAACAGGTCGTCGGATGCTTCATTAAAATGGATATCATGGCAGAGTTGCCCGAAAAAAGCCATATATGTACTAACGCTATTAATCGAAAGAAGCGATTACTCCTCGCTAAACAATACACTTCTAAAGAAGAAACATGGTGGAAAGATGTAATTTTTGCAGACGAAAACAAATATAATATTTTCGGACCTGATGGGCACAAACTTATATGGCGTAAAGCCAATTAAGAGTTTCTTACTAAGAATCTTAAACCAACGTTGAAAGACGGTGGAGAAAGTGTGATGGTTTGGCGTTGTGTCTCAGTTGCTGGAGTGGGTAAATTAGTTTCTATTGATGGAATTTTAGACAAAAATAAATATTTAAATATTTTGAAACAAAATTTACTAAAGAGTGCTATTAATATGAACATTCGTAACAAATTTAAATTTTACCAAGATAATGACCCGAAACATAAATCACGTACTGTTCAAGAATATTTATTATTTTATATATATTTATTATTATTACAAAAGTATTGAAAACTCCTCCACCATCCAGCCACAAATGACATTTACTGAAGACATTATATTAGAAAATGCTATACAGAGTGTATCAAAATTATTGATACTCCGGGAAATGAGCGGTTCCTAACGACATTTGAAGTAACCTTTTCCTTTGCTGAAATGCAATCCACGACTTTGTCAACGAGTTGTTAAGGAAAAACGTTGGCGAATGTGAGACAAGCGCGGCAGATTCAACCTGCTTCTACTATGCAATGTTTAGAGTGAGGCAGCTTCATGTGATCTTAGGGTCTCAGGACCAAGTGACATAGCATTATTGCTTAGGGACTGCGTGGCCAAATCAAATACCCCTGACATAACCTGAAACGGTGCCTAAAGTCACATAAGGAATATCAACAGCGTGGTCACACCAAGCCAATTGGTGTAGGAGTCGAGGAGAAGCTTAAAAAGTACTCTCTGACATAACCTGGACATAGCCAGCAATGTACGTAAAGACATAACACGACCTGACTCTGTCTGTCGCAAGACCTAACGCAACCCCTGACGTAATCCCTGACATAACCGCTGACATAACATCGGTCGGTGCAACACGTAAACCTGACGTAACATGAGCCCTGGCATCACACGAGCCCGACATAACCCGACGGTGATTCACCCTTTCTGACGTAACCCTAACATAACCTAAAACAGTGCCTAAAGTCAAGTGGAAACACTTCTTAATGTAATTTTATAGAAATAAAAATTACGTACAAAACAATGCATCGGACACAAAAGAATTTACTCCACTAAAACGTCTGGAGCAAGTAATGTAGTGAAAATCTGACCTCCGACAATTAAAATAGTAATTCAAGGAATGAAAACTAGCATGTATTTGATAAACAAATACCAGCTACGAATACAAGGAAATATCTTTCGAATCCAAAATTAAAAATTTGATAAAACTTAGTTCTCAAGAAATTCCTCGTTATTCGCTGTTAAAGGGTTAAATATCATACTACAATTATTATAATAGCAATTATCGCATCAATACATTATAAACTTCTGCGATTAGTTCTAGATGTAGGTGTTACATGGAATAATGTTATTGTAAGAAAATAATTAAAAAACGTCCCGTTTATATTTTCTAGAAAACAGCGAAATCAAGGAAGAACGTTTGATCCCATACATACATAGATTAGATCCGTTCGAAAAAAAAGAATCGCCAGTCCTTGGAATTTTTTCGATTGCCAGAGCGAGAAAGATTTCTTAATTAAGATGCGGTCGTATTCGCGGCTCGTCCAGACGGGACCAGGATAACGAGGATATCGGGATCTCGATAATCTTGAGACGACGAAGTTGACAGCCCTTCGATCGAGAACTTTCCACCGGAGTCCTTTGTGCAGTCCGAACAAAAGCGCGAAGGAAACGTTACTAGGAGGGGGTGGGAGGGGGGGGGGGGGAGCAAAGACACTCACTTGAAATAATGGAGGGTGTTTGGCTTTTAATCCGCGAACGCTTTTGCCCGGGCGAACGATCTTGGAATGATAATCGATCTCGAGGCATTTGCCTCGCTCGCGGCCTCCCTTTGACCCCTCTAATTGTATTAAGAACGGCCGAAGACTTTGTGTGTTATTATTCTGTCCTTAACTACGGGGAAACGATTGGGATGATAATTGTGAATCGATACGGTCCCCGTCGACCGGGGTTTTGTTTTTCGATTTCGACATCGGAAAAGTTAATCACAAGCGTTCGAGGGGAAAATTGAAAAGCTTTCGCGAAGATTCTAAAGACGTTGGGCCGCTCCAATGGTAATTGGCAAGTTCTCGCATTATACGTCCGGCTCCCAAGAAAATCGAATCCGTAGTATTAACGATCGACTTCGGTCCTGTTAATTGTATCGTTCGATTTCACCGAACTGTTTTTGGAGGACGATAATAGAATTCGACATGTATACTAATTTCCTGCATTAGTCACAGGCGGCATGTAAATTGATTTAATGAATATACAGCGACGGTTGTGTTGTAAAATGAATCGCTAATCGTATCATGAAATCACGTTGCTTAGGTATACGCGCATTAGTAAATTACTGATTTTATGCATCTATTACGGAAAATTGATAATAATGAATTAAAGCAGTAACCAAATTGAAATAAATTATAACTGTCGGTATTATTTTCGATTTATTAAAATTCGGAAAGAATTTGTATCTAGCTATTATATTTCATAATTAAATCAGACAATTCTTGCTTTGCGTAAAGATCCGTAGTCGTGTTATTAATGTCAATTCGTCGTTCATATTTCAATTGGTAAATGTAATTGCAAGCTGCAATATATAAATGTTGATGATCTTTAGTTTAAAGATTTCACTAAATTATAAAAACAAAAACTGTCGAAGATATTTGTACGTTCCTATAAGCAACGATTATTATACAACGATCATGTTTCTACATGATCAACGATGGAGCCATTTGTCCAGAACTCATGACTCAGACTCTGACATATCGCGGGACACGTTTTTCCTGATAAATTGTCCAAAAGCACGGTATCATAACGATGTTTCTCGGGAGCATTTCGAGAATTTCACTTCGGCCGACAGTTCTGCACTTCTGCTGGGTAAGTTTCCAATAGGACGAGTTGACGTCATTCAGGATTCTTGGCCCGCGAAGTGCACAGAACGAGAAGAATGCAGGCAGCATCGTTGTCAGAACAGTCCGGCCCTTTTTAGGCCTCCTAACGAGGTGTACAGGGTGTCGCCGGAAAACACAGCCCCAAGGGAACCGCTAAAACAAATATAATAAAGTAAAAATATTCCGTCAACGATATACATAGAGAACACGCGATTCATGGAAGTGTTATAAAGCCAAATCACAATGTTGGGGACTTTCAATATGACCACGTATTTCCATTCGAGTATGTGTAATTAAAAATTTGCCAATTACTACTTGTAAAATTTGGCAATTACTACTTGTAAAATTTGACAATTACTTACTCGTTGCAATTAGATTGTCTTATCCTATTAAAAGTGTTGCGAATATAATTATTAATTTAAATTATTTTAAAGAAATTTCAGATTAGATACTGTTAAACGTTGTACAATTTTTATAAATCTTTATTATAAAATTGACGAAGAATCAACGAATATTTCGATCGATCAATTTCGATATTGTTTGTCGAAAAAGGTAGAAGTTACGCTGTAAATAGAAAGCAAACACATTTTTAACACATTTCTTTTTTTAAACGATTGCTATGAAAATACCATAATGTACAGGCGGATGGTGATGTTTGAAACTCGAAACCGTGACATCCCGGAATAGAAAACAAGTTACTCATAGGATTTTACCAACAGCGACGAATATCCCTCTAGCCGAGCTTGTTTTGACGCTGTGGATTGGTCATTTTAGCCTGAGCACACAATACTGTTGAAAAATATTTGATCAGACATAGTATTCGCTGTTTGCAGGAGGGAATAAAATAAAAGCACAGTCTATTCTGTTATACCCCGCGATTATCGATGCGTGCAGGTCCTGTTCGACAAATCGTTCCTCTTCCCTTATTTAATTAACATCAACCGTGCATAGATATCACCTTTACATTTGCGATTAGTGTCACTAAACAAATTGATCGATAATAGTTATTGATGTTATAAAATATCGAATTATAAAATATCAAATTATAAAATATTCGATATTGATAAAATATCAAGTTATAAAATATTAAATTATAAAATATTCGATATTGATAAAATACCTACAGAAATCGAAAATGTTTCTACTTTCATTCGTCATTACGACTACTGACTATTATCGGGCTAAATAAAATTGAATCTAAAACTTTAATTCACAAGCAACGAACGATAGAGACACTTATTGGAAACAGAAATTACTGGGTTGTTTTAGACGTTTAACCAGTCAGCCGTGCTCGAAGAGTAAATTGTAATTTTAGCGAAAACAAAAACATTTTCTCAAATTTCAATATGTTTAGAATATTTTGGGGTAGGTTATAATAGAACAAACAAATAGATATAAATAATTTGAGATAAGCTCATGCGTCCTCGTATGGACTGGCAACACTGGCAAACATTTTCTGGATTATATATTAGGCATCTCATTAACAAACAATTCTACACGAAGGTGTTTACAGTTTCATAGAGAAGCATCACGATATTGGTGTTAAATTTCCAATTTGTATAAGTATTTGATTTTTCCTACGGTTTTCGTTTATCATGTGTAGCGAACGTCAAGGGTAAATGAATAAGTACATATTAGTATAAATAAAATTTTTCATTCAACTAACTGATTAATTTATTTAACTGATTAGGAAAGAAATTAAATTTATTTACATTTCAAATCAAGATTAATTTATCTAAATTGAAAATTCATACTTTACATCCGGTTAACTGTCCGATTGCTCTAACTTCATACGATGGAGAATGCGTAAACACGCTTACGCGGATGAAACACAGAGTGACGTATGAAACTGCGGAAAAGCCGGAAAAGTGAAGAATTCGATTTCATAGATCATTAAAACGGAGAAAGGTTCTGGCGGGGGACTACGGAGTTAATAGGTTAAGGGGACTGAATTTTTTCGAGACACCGTGTACATCCGCGGCGCTACACAGCGAATATTTAATACAGTGTAGGGGCGTCGGGACGCTCGGACGGAGCGGCGGCTCATATTTGTCTAGAAACGGGCAAGCCTGTAAGCTTAATTGGAACCGGCCGACTGTGTGCCAGTCCTTTTTACGAAAATCCCAACGTTTCGCCGCGATATCGTATTCCTGCGGGTCCTCTTAACGAATTTATGCACACGCTCGTAATAACACGCTCACACCGAACGGCCGCGCGCGCGTAGGTAGACAGACACACCGTAGAGCCACGCGCCCCACCTTCGCCGATATCGTGGCCGTAGGAAGTGCAGGTAAGGCGAGAGGGTTGCCTCCTTTCGCCCTAATAACACGGCCAATTTATGCGCCGCCGGGATTCCGATGCTTAAGTGAGTTAATGTAAGCACTTCCGGGATTCGTTGCATCATTCCCTTGTTGTCTGTTATTTACAGTTCGCTATGTGTTTTTCATCGTTCCGAATAATTAGGATGCGCCGCGTAATTGGCAAATACAGTTCGCCTAAACTCTCTGGCCGAGTTAATTGCGATGGTGCCTCGGTTGTCCGCGCTAATTATGAAAATATGTTCGGATAATGAAACGTTTAGTGATAGATTGAATCGTTTCCGATTGTTTCGATGATTATAGTAAACTATAAATTAATATATATGGAAAATAAATAGATTGAACCTAGGTTCTTCTTCGTTTAGAGATTTTGTATTGACTGGTTGTGCAGGGTTCGCAGAATTTTTGTAAAGGTGACGCCAGGTAAACTCGGCAAGATCCTTTTATTCAAAGTTGCAGAAGCTGAAGGGTCAACAATTTTTAATTTTTTTCGAGTATTATTGTATTGTATTGTATTATTGTATTGTATTGTATTGTATATATAAATAATGTCAGAACCATGTATATTTCTTTATGCATTCTTTATACGGTATTACGCTGATGAAAGAAGAAGATCGACAAACAACTTCTACTTTAATAAATAAATCTTTGTAATACGTACAGAGTACCTAATATATTAACACGTTTGTCGCCGCGTCACCTATATCTGGGTGACAGGTATGCTTCTGCGGGGGTCCCTGTCAACCAAATATGGGTGACGCTCTTCTTGTTCAAGATTTTATTTATTCAATTTACAAAAATTTCATTTGTAGCATAGACATTGAATAGAATAAACACCGGCAAATGTAAAATATACAAAATAAATATACTAAAAATTCATACATCATTATATTTGTTGTACATTAATTTATATTTAATGTACAAAATATAATGTTATCCTATGCGATCTAACTACTGAATTTGGGCCCGGTAAGAAACTCGAGCGATTCGCGGTGGGCGACGAACGTGTTAAAAGACTTTCCACTATTATTAAGTAATACTTATTTATTTGTGATATCTATCTTGACACAAGTTTTTATACAATTATATTAAACATAAAAGAAGCAAGGTATTAATACCTTCCACTAGATTGTGTCAAAATTGTTAACACCTGGAAATATTTTACTTACTTTAATTATACACTTTGGAAATATGTTCTACAAGTAAATATAAGATTTAGAGGGTAAATAACAGAAAGTCTGTAAATGCTTTGTGGAGAATTTATGACAAAAATGAGAGATGTAAAAGATGTACAACTGATGTACAAGAGGCGAATTAATAACAAAAATTCACATCGCCTGCGAAGAGATTCGGCAAAATCGCAACCCTCTGAAATCGACAATAAATACAATAACTCGTCAACAAAGACGAGCGTTATTATGGAATGGAAATATACAGTCGTCACGCGACAGGAGAGCACCTTTGTGTTTACATTCCCCCTCTTATTGGCTATCCCACTACCGCATCTATCGGTCGCTATTGGTCGTAAACGGTGACGAAATTTGATGGCGGTCAATAGCGATCGATACTTGCGACAGTGGGGTAGCTATTAAGAGGGAAAATGTAAACACAATGATGCTTTCTTGTCGCGTGATGACTATAGGTTATGGTATATTTAGCAGCGTTTCAATCATAATTTGTAGTTTTATCACAAATTCTTAACGAACCATTCAGAGACTTTTTGTTATAATGCAGTCTTATATTTTTCTGTAGAACATACTGTCAACGTATGCACAAAAAACTGCAGAACACTCTGTCTATTTTAAGTAATTGATTGTTTTTGTACTACTAGAGTATCGGTGGTCCTTATCCGAATGTCAAATCGCAGCTGCGTTGCGGCCACGGCACATTTCCAAAACAGCAGGTCACAGGATTACCGCACTTAGTTCACAAAAGGTTGATTACTTGATGGCTGCTATAGCATGTTGTCCCGTTGAAATTACTTCTTATAATTAATCGTTAGAATTAGACTTTTCAATAGAGCATTCAACTTTAAAAAGTATTAAAAGTATCGCATTTTACAGGAATTTTAAAAACAGACCAACTATATTTCTTTCGATGCAATATTAAGCAATTTTTCTTTCGCCTGTGAAAGCCATTTCCATTTATTATATTCCGGAATTAATTTCGATACAATTAAGTCATTTCGGTACACGATTAAACATTTTGCAGAGATTCGAATAGCTCTCGGAATCGTTCGACCTCAGCGAAAGAAGAAACAGAAGGGGTTCGATTTGGCCAGAGTGTATCAACGTCAATTTTTTACTTTTCGTTCGGAGAGCTCGACGACCTACATGTCTCGAATCCCGCGCGTGTAAATTAACATATAAATCTTTCCATCCACCTACGGTAACAGCTGAGAAAGCTTCTCTACGGATAAAGAGCGCCGGGAATAAAAAATTTCGAGAAAGGGTCGGCCGAGATTTCGTCGTTCGAGGACCGCGCCGGAAGAAGACGTAGGAAGACGAGAAGATACCGCGGATCAACTAGCAATTATATCCAAGAGTATCCGTCCTCTTATATCGTGGCGAGCTATTTCCATTATAATTGCACCCCGCAGAGCAAACGATCAACGTTTGCCGCGAAACGACGAAATTGTCCCAATATCTCGGTATGCATGAATCCCGCTCCACTGTCATCGCGCGGCGTGGTTCGCGATGAAAACTGTATCGTAACGGTTCACCATCGATCCAACAAAAAATTGCGAGAGAGAGAGAGAGAGAGAGAGAGAGAGAGAGAGAGAGAGAGAGAAACAAAACTAGGTGTAAAGAATCACGTTTAACTCCTCACCGTACATTGACGAGTCCGACTTGTGATTATGATTTCTAACAATAACCTGTTAAGTATGAATATTATTTCGTCTTTTTCAGTCGAAATAGAATTCTGTCTTTTTGCCATAAATACATAAGTGCTGAAGTAATTGTAAGCACCCTCTTAATATTAATTTTATTTCTCCTCTAAGAAATTATTCCAATCGAAAATTATTTAATCATTGTAATTGCGAAGGTAAACGTACTGCAAGGGGTTAAAGGAGTACTCTCACGCTCCCGGATTCCACTTAGAATTCCTAGCACTTTCCATTTTAGAATTCCTACGACATTTTATTGGAATTAACACCAGACATTTTGTGTGACCCAATTTAACAGAGTTTACTTTCGCGAGTATTTTAAAAATAATAAATATATTCTTTACTTGTTTATAGCTTGAGAAACCGAACATATGGGCCCGATATTGTGAAATAAAATCAAATTGTAAATATATTAAATCAGATTTTTATATGGCAATCGACTAAATTATTATTAAATTCTTTTCATAAATATATTAAATATGATTAACAGACTGCGGATACGATTAATATAGATAATACGATTAACAGACTGCAGATTTAATATATTTATGAAAAGAATTTAATAACGACTTAGCCTAGATTGTCATATAAAAATCTGCATGCAGCGAGCATGCGCGTTTTCAGGAAATCTGATTAAGACAATCCAGTTTTTATTTTTGGCGCGGAAGAACGATCCGCGTCGGATTGATTTTCAATTAAAAGAGTGATACCTGACACTTCGTATTCGTTGTACGGGAAAAATCGTCCGCGAAGAGTCACTTAAAGTAACCGGTGAAATTCGCGGCGATAAAGAAAGAGACGCCCCGCATCCGCGAATCGGCGGAAGGAAATTCTGTTTTGCGATTCCAGCGATTCAAGGGGGTTCGCGTGGTTGCACTGGCAAATGGATTGACGAATCACGGGCAACCGGTGTTTGCCTTTGTCGACCACGCGTAACGTTGAATCCGCCGTTGATCGACGATTATCGTCGGCGACGTGCGTCGATCTACAATCGCCGTCGACGAACTCTAGCATTAGCGAGCCATTCAGTGCGGCGCGTGCCGTCGCTCCATCAATCTACGATCCATAGTCCAAACAGACGCAATAAAAATAATGAAAACAAAATCGAGCCGTCCGAAATTGGATACAAAACGTGTACCTTCGTACCGATGGCATCGTAAGCGGTCGCTTTCTTATTTTAAATTGATAAAACAGATGTTTATAGATCGTCATTGTTAATCCCCGTGTCGTACTATTTTCTTCATAGTTACAAGGATGAGCACTTTTGCTACTGTAAAGTTTATCTACATTTACTTAAATGGTTAACACGTTTGTCGCCGCGTCAACCATATCTGGGTGACATTAATTTCTGACCAATTTTGAAAATTTTTTTTTATTGCAATATATTCGAACAAAATGAATTGGACTATGATTTTTCGAATGCGAAAAAGTTCTAATGTCATTCCCTATTTTAAATGTGAACTTTTTAGTTTTATTTTAATCTATTAAATTGCTATAATTGTGTGAGGATTTTAGTGTCTAATTGTCGACGACGAACGTGTTAAATACCGATGACAAGGGCATAGAATTTTTATGGGGCACATTTTGATTAAATCAATAGCTTTTGAAAAAAGATATGCAGTTTTATATACTCGCTTAAAAATCCGATATTTCATATGCACCAACCTAATACATAACAAGATATTAATAGAAATCTCTATGACGAGCCTGACTTGTCAAAATACGGCAAGGGGTTAACAAGAATATTTTACTAACGATATTGAACATAAAATTGAGTAGTAACAGGGTATAAGAGATTTTAGACAAATATTTCGAGTCATCGTCTTCGAAAAAAATGTGCAATGGATGCGGAAAGATTGCTCATTTCCGAAACAAAGCAGCGTACGAAAAACGTTTCCGCCCATTTCTTAATCGACAACCGCAATCTCCTGGACAACATCATCAGTTAAGAGCCGCCCTATATAATTATACCCCCGGGATGGAAATTACAGACCAACAACTGTTATTCTACCGTAAAATTGGTGGACACCGAGAACCCAATGAGCGTCTGATTCATGAATCGTTATGCGAACGACGTGTTCGTGACACCGAGCAATATTTCCAAATAAATTTCCTCTACCAAGGCCATTCGAGGAGTTAATAAGCCACATCGCCTTGGTCTCTTCGACGAATGCCGTGTCGTTCGCGCTAAAAGAGCTATTATGGTTGCCGATGTCTGCCGAATGTCTTGCCATAACTAAACGCGACGCACTGTAACGATATCCTACGGAAATGGAACGAGAGCAAGCATAATTAAATACCTCGTAAGAAATAAGTAATCGAAAATTACTAAAAAATAAGTAATCGAAAATTACTAAAAAATAAGTAATTGGAAATTACTAAGAAATAAATCATTGTTAAGATTATGATATTATGTTACTATACTATAATTCCTGGTTACACAAATTTGTAATTTTAAATGCGGACCACGAGAGATTTCATTTCTTCATTAACGATTTCGACGGAGACAAGATAAGATATTAAAGGAAATTCTACCATGATTTCCAATTTCGAAGGCTCGCATAATGAAAAGATTTAGTTTCTTAGTAGAGCCCTTTCTTATTTTCTTGCTCAGTGAATATTGCGCATAATGCGATCGATTAAAATTTTCGAAACCACCGTCGAAGTTGTTCGTCCGTGAATTTTCCAAAGATCGAACAACGAAACACGATATTCGCATCGGGAAAACGCTGGAAGCAATTGTGTATCTCTTGCAAATTATACGCGACAGTGTGTACACACAGTTTGGTATCGGTGCTGAATACATTACGAAATTACGGTTAAGATTGATCGAATAAAATTACGTTCAACATTTAAGAACTCGTGCTGTCCAATCATTTCTTCCTTAATTAGGAAACTGGCAGCAATTGTGGAATCGTTTCCACGCTTCCCCGGTTCTGTTCGCTGTGTACCTTACAGTCTAGACTTTCCGGTCTAGCACGCACGGCAATGGCTCCTGGGATTTTAATCCCCTGCCCTCGCTATTGGTGAATCGTCGATAAGGTATCAAAAGAGGATAAATGGCGTAATAAAGGAGGAAACAGTTTTTAGAATTTTCCGAATCGAAGGAGCGGAACGCGTATACGAACGAATGAAATTTTCATTCTTTTCTTTTTTTTTTGTTAATAATACCGTGAATTAGCCACAATAATTTTGTTATGTCGTTATTTCTTTATCCAGTTAGCTGCGTCGATATATTTAGAAGATAAATTTTGCTACGCGTTTTATCGATCTTTTTGACAATTGTTCTAAAATTATCCTAAATCGTGTGAAATTTACGAATATGTTATCATAAGTATTTTGACATAAATCATAGAAGAAATATTTTTATTATAAGATGCAAATTGCCATTTGCTTATGACGCGTATACACGTCGTACGCAGCTAACAGGTTAAATAGAAATGCATATTTTCTTACACAGATCGACTCTTCTGTTCATTCTACGTAAAAATGGATGAGGGTACCATGGCAAAAAAATGATTAGATCTTGAGATATTTTCAAAACATTTTGGCACGGTGTAATTGCACGATAAACCACATCCATTCTGTACAATATTTACGGCGCGGTTTCGATCGAGACATTCCGTCGCGCAGGTGCGACTTCCCTTTTAATATGTAATATTTTAATGACCGCAAGTAGGTCTGCGCGGATTATTCCGATTATTTTAATATCGATTACCTTCCGCGAACGCCGAGTATTCGTATTAATTTGTATCAGTTGTATACGCATTTATTAAACCCGACGGCATGTCGAAGTTGTGAGAGACGGTTGGTGTACGATTACGCAATTATTTCGAGTCCAGAATAAGAGGAATGTTTATAAAAACTAGTCAGATGTGAATTTAAGCGCTTCGTTATATTTTTATAAAATACGCGTGACGTGAACACGATATAAAAATTATCTGCATTCGTTGTAGAATCGCTGACAGATTCTTCCGCTATTTGACGAAATGTTTTCTCTCGCGACGAATTAAAAGCTCGAGGTCTATATTGAAGGAGACATATCATCCGAATTACATTCAACTGGACGATAGTGTAACGTCGTTTGCATACCTACAAATGACAGCAATCACAAGCGTTGTGTGCTGCGTCTGCGATCTAAGCGTTTTGAATTGGTTACGACTGATTGGTGTCCAGCTGCGTTCCTTTGTGACTGGATCGTGGTTTCACTGATGATTCACGCTGTCGTCTGTCTGCGAAAAGGTAATAAAACACGACCGCACAAAGGTACACTTTACGGTGGTCTTACCGGCTTTCTTGTCCAGTTATAATTTGATATCGTATTAACCGAAATTAATGCGATCAAGTATCATAACAATCATCAATATTTTAACACAATACTCGACACCAGCTTCGCGGAATTATTTGTTAAATATTTCGATTTCGGTTGGGGATTCGCGCGATTTCCAAATTTTGTGGTAAAACAACTACGAGATACAATATTGAAACATTATAATAAATACGAAAAGGTGTAAATAATAAATACCAAATTCCGGTAGTTATACGTGCCCTGTCACCATTTGACTCCGTCAACAGCAATGAATGCAATCAAACAAATCATCGTAACAATGACGACAGCGATAATTTGGAAAGATTAAAAAACCAAATCGCTGTCGCGTGCGCCATAATTCGGAATTAACCAGCAATTTCCGAATATTTCCGAAAACCACCGAAACGTTGCTGCGGCAGAGAGTGATAATTTAAAAAAAAAAACCATCGCCCCGATAAATTTTAAACTTTTTCATAATCCTCAATCACAAATGAAAAACGCCGCCAAATAAAATAAAATGTACGTCCGAATCGATACTCTTATCTTCAAAAATATAGAATTCGCTGTCTAAATTCGATCACCGATTTTATTTAACAAGGTATTAGTGACAAAACAATTATTTATATTACATAACGAAACCTTTTAAAAGTTATCTGCAGAAAAAGCGAAAATAAAGGACGTGAAATTACCCCCGAAAAACCAATTACAGTTTCTGCAGAAAAATCAGGACGTCGCGCATGTCCCCGTTTCGAAAAAGGTTAAACAATTTTTAGCAGAAAGAATGCAATCTTCGCGAACCACCACGGAATTATCCGCTCTCCTCGTCGCGGCAAAAATACCCGACTCTTTATAAAAATCCGAGATCCAATAACCAAAAACGAGGAGGAGAAATCGGCGATAGCGAATCATGAAACACTCGTTCCATCGGGTACAGGACTTCTTTCGGCGGCGATCAACGTCGCAGGAACATCGCGTCGAGCTCTCTCGGTAAACGAGATTCGCTGAAAATCCCTCGCCGATAATGCAATCGCGGGGAAGCCAATATTGGCGGGAAAAAAGGAGCGCGGGGTTGGCCGAGGATAGGAACACGCGGACGGATTAAGGTCGAACAAGACAAAAGGACAAGCTAGTTGCCGACCTGGCTGGTTTGGTTCCAATGTGCTACGGAGGGTTGCGTTTAGAGACGTACGAGTCCATCGACGTCCACAATGGGAACAAAATATATTCTCTGCGCAATAGTGCGATGGATGGCTGTAATTAACCTTGTGGGGTTGCACCCTCTTCGGAGATGCGAGAAAGTCTATGTCTCGTGAAGAAACTCTGTTCTAGAAAGGACTGATCATTTGTAACGATGACAGCGCGTAATGTGTTGTGGAAAATATTGCGTACAGCTAGATAAATTTTGTTTCATCGAAAATATCAACATTGTTCGCAACTTCGTTGTCTGTGAGATGAAAATAATGGTATTAGATTATACCATTAGTGGATAAGTAATGTAAAACGAATTATGGACAAAATAGTATATGTGATCGCTTTCAGAAGAAGGGGAAAGGTATTTCTAAATTAAATACGATGAATATTTTATCATACCAGCGGAAGTTTTTAATTAATTATGAATTTTCCCTCTTCAATCTAATATATGATCTCACATTAAACTTAAATGTGCATTTCCGTAATTGAGTACACTGGAACAGGACATGTAATATAAACCATAATGATTAAAAAATCGTAATAATTTTGTTATTAGGAAACACATTTGATTTTACCAGAAATTTGAATGTATCGTCAATATACGCACAAAGTTAGACTAAATATTTAACCGCGAATCTAGCGACTATTCAAAATAACTAAGATTGAATTATCGCGTATGAAATGGCAATTCTTTAATTTAATATCTATTTCAAAATCCATTTTATATGCAATAATTTCTGTATTGCTTTATAAAGATGTCAGAAGTGAATTAATTTGCATATTTCGCAATTTCTGTTATACTATCCGCTTGAAAGGAGAAATTCGTTTAATGATATTCCATGAAAGCGTCCTTGTAACGTTAACAATTTTCAAATAAAAAATGTGGAACCGGTCACATTGCCCTATCCGGCAGCTATCGCGTTAATAACAAAAGCACAGAAAAGACAAAATATATTACAGCAACTGCTTTTGTAGACCTCTTATACCCCGTAGTTCCCAACAAAGTTTGCCTCCTTGGATCGTAATAAAAATGAACTTTCAAGTTTGATAAAAAAAAAAGAAAAGAAAAAAGAAAAACCGACAAAGACGGGGCACTCAAAGCGAAGAGTTCTTAGATCCAAGACCTTTTTTCACCGTAGTTTCGTTCCAGTTTTCGCGTCGATTGACAACTGTGTGATCATTACCAGAAGCCCGATTTCAGCGCAGGTGGATCGCCGCCGAGCCGGTGACAAGGTGCGTGCGGGCTGACTGCTCCTCCGGTTGTGCCTCGGCCACCCTGTTCGCGCCGCCCTCCCACCTCGCCCTCAAACCCCAGAGCCCCCACAATCCCCCTCGGCCCTCCCTCAACCCCCTCCAGAGCACTCTCGGCCCGTAGTCCTTTCCCCCTCCATCGAAATCGATGCTACTCGCGGATCGCGAGTTCAGTCTGCGACTGGCCACCGCGTGTGCGACTTCGCTCCCCCGATCTCGCATTGTTTTTCCCCCAGCGGCCCATTGGTTGACGATCCCGGCCCACCTCTTACGCGTACGGGCCGATACGGGTGCGCGAATCGCGCCGATCCGCAGCGGAAACCGTGACGCACTTCGACGCGCGTAGTAAACGCGCCGTGTCTTGTGGATCCACCGCTGGATCGATCGGCCGCCGCGTCGATCGTCGATCACGTGCGACGACCGGCGACGCTGGAACCACGAAGAGTGGGCCCAGGGTGGATAGATCGCAGGAAGATCCTCGGGATGAGGACCGTCCCGGTGATTAAGAGGACGCTGCGCTCGGCTCTGGTTCGATGCAAGGTCGGGCGACGATCCTGAGGCGATCGGATGTCTGGCGAGGCGCTACCGTCGAGGATAGCAGGCAGCCGCGGCTGTCACCGTGCGAGGATCCAAGTGATCATCCACCGTTTTCTGATCGGGTGAGTGCAGCAGCAACAGTGCGACGATCCAGATTCTAGGGACTCAGTGAAACGGATGCTGGAAGATCGAACTAGACGCGGAGATCTCGTTGATAAGTTTCTTCTCGGTGGAACGGGTCGACCCCTCGGCCAGGAAATCAATTAACAACGTTTACGATGCACACGTCGGCCGAGAGCAAACAGCGGAACGGCGTTTGACGTTTTTCAAACTCACGGCCGAGTAGGAAATCGAACGAAATGTTTGGCCCCGGGCGCGGGGCGTAATTAAATGACATCCGTTGCAACTGATTTCGGTTATCGCGAAATATACGGAAAGGGTAAACCGTGCTCGATGTAAAGCCGTTACGTCCACTGACAGCTCGTGTGTACAAGCAACCGGAGCCCAGTAGCACAGGCTCGCCGTTGGCCAGCCCGCAGCCGAGAGTTCATCGCGGCGGACGCTCATTCTTTCGTTGTTTGCTCGGGACCGGGTTTGTGCGCGTCGTCGAGACGGAAAGAAATACCGAGATCAAAGCTCGAGTGCCGGACCAGCGAGTCTGGAACACGGGGATACACCGAAACGCATCGCTCGGAATAAATTTAATAACGCGCGGCGAATAATAACGGGTCGCTCGCGAACTTCGCCCGTAAATTACATAAACATTCGATGCAAATGCCACTAATTCGCGCGGCAAGGCCGAGCCAGAAACTTCGCCCGCTCGGCGTAGCTTAGGCGAAGCGCGCATGGAAACGCGGGAAACTTCGATGCTTCTTGCACACGCATTTTCAGTCCTCGCTCGAACACGATGATCCGCCGTCGCTGTTTCCCTGGGATGATTTTCGAAGTTCGTCGAGGCTAATGATCCAGGGGATACGGCGGACAGGTGTGCGGTGGAAGAGCGAGTCGATTCGCGAGACGGGTCGCGCGTTGTCGCTGATCTACCCGGTGACGGGCTCCATTAACCCTAGCGTTGCAATTCCTTTCGCAACTGCGCTCTCGGGGATGCTTCGTCGTTAAGAATTTACTCCGGGAAAAGGGAATTCCGTGTCGTTGCTGGTCTACTCGCTCCGAGAGTTCAATGAATCGCTAACTATGGAGAGATCACTCGACACTTGCCTAGAAAACTTCAATCGAGTTTCATGCTTTCGTCTATGGTTTCTTTGGTCGACGATGTGCTGGTATGTCCAACATATTTTTGTCTCGTAATCCTGCGGCAATCTAATCTCCTACAGTAATCTATTCTACAAATCAATTCATATCGTGCAACAATTTCAATTTAGTTAAATATGTTACTCAAACTTTATATAATCTTCGATATCTTTTTACGTGCCGGTTAAAGTGTTTTTACAATTAATACAACTAGTAGAAAAGTATTTCAAGTCTGACACCGATCAACATAGCCGTGCCAATGTGACACACATTTTTGCTTATCTCCTTGCGTACACAGTGCATGGTTACAACGTAACCAAACAGAGCCACTGACATATCGTTCCATCGTTAAACGTGTTGAACACGTGAAAAGCAGTTTGAATATTTTCGAGAACCAGCAAATCTATTTACCGTTCCGTGGAATCTCTCTATCGCGGCGCGGGCAATTTCTCGGAAAAATTACGAGAGAGTAATTGTAGTAAACGGTAAATTTAGTTAACGGTTTCCAGTCAGAAACGCCGTTACATTTCGCCGCGCCTGGAACGTTCGCCGCGAGCCCGGACTCGACGTTACAAGGAGTTCCAAGTGCGCCTCGACGTCGAGTAGCGACGAATTGTTCCTCGTAAGAAATTTCGTCGACGCCTCTCGACCCTCTCTCTCTCTCTCGCTCTCGAGCCGTTGCGTTTTTCTTTATTCGCGTTTTTCCGCTGTTACGTCCGCGGGTGTCGTGCCGCAGAGCGTCCGGCGGGTTCGTGACGGTGATACGCGAAAGTTTTGTTAATTAATTGCTTTGGAAATATAATCCGCGTGGAGTGTCACTAATCAGGGTGAAACTCGGTCGGACGTTGACGGGCATGTTTGCTGCACCTATCACGTAGGGGGATGGAAATGTAATTTGCCAGGATAGAGTTAGCCCCGTTGAATGCCGTGGCCAAGCTTCACCCGCCTATTCTGCCCATCAGCCCCAATCTCCTCGCGGCGCGCCACCCATTGATCGCCACTCCGGATTTTGCATGTAAGGATCAGCAAGGTGCGCGCCCGCCTGCCCGGCCCCCCTCCCGGCAGAGCCGAGGGTGGAGACTTCAACTTCGCGTGGAGAACGCGAGCTTCGGCGAGAGACGCTTTCGCAAGCTTTCGCGAGGCCGAGCGGCGCCCCCCTCCCTCCCCCCGTTGGTCCCGCGGCGCATCGCGTTCTACCTCGTTTTCACGGAAACGCGATCGAATTGTGTTCCTCGTGCGCGCGGTAATTATACCCGAGACTGAAAAAATTCCGTAACACTTTATGCTGCGTCAGTTGTATGCAATCGCCCTACAACCTCTGCCAAGTTAGCATGTCAATAATTTTTAGCGGTGTTTCTTCCACTAGCAACATTATTGATCGTCTTTGCTCGAGAATAAAGATAATTTTGGTATCGTATTTCGGTGTAAATACAATCTTGGCAAAACAATTCGTGTTATAATACAATGAATTCAAAGTTGATGTGATTAATTAACACTTGAATTAAGTTTATGTACAATGCGTGTCTGTATTAAATTTGCGTTCCTCGGTTTAACAATGTCTTTGTTAAGTGGCAGATGTTTTTCTCGACAAAGTTGATAGACTTTGATCAAGTCTCATTTCCAATATGATTCGAATCTGAAAATTCTCTAATTTAAGTTGACATTTATTAGCTGAAATTTTAGGTAGAAGGCAGCTTCGTTTATCTCTTATTTGTATGTGTTAGGTACATTATGACATAGTGCTACATCTCTTATTACGACCATTTATTGTCTAAAATGAAGAAATATATGAGAATCATAATTAGTTTAAGTTTGACTATAGTAGGTACTAATGAAAGAAAACAGTCGTTAATAAGAAAAATGGCAACGCTTTGAAATTTCATTATCCGTTTTTCTTATTGATTTTTCAATATTGTGATGCTAAAAGAATATAGAAAATAACAATTTTGATTTATTTCCAGAATCACTCGTATCATAAATATCACATTTCCGGTCAATAAATAGTCAATCGCCCTACAACCTCTGCCGAGTGAGCATGTCAATAATTTTTAGCGACATTTCTTCCACTAGTATCTTTATTGACCGTCTTTCCTCGAGAATAAAGATCATTTTTGCTTAGCACTATCAACTTCCTTTTAAACCTTATTACAAACTCAAGATAATAGTTTAATAAAGTTGTTGATACCATAATAAATCTAATAATTCTATGACCTATGCGAGATGAATTATTTCGCTCTCTATTGATAAATTAAGTCTCCACTGAATTTTCTCAGCAACATTGGTTTCAATATATCAAAACTTTTGATGTGACAAGAACACGTGCGAACAAACTTTAAATGTTTCGTTTTATTTACGCATATTTGACGTGTTAAAACCTTTCTAAAACTATTCGCAGCGTAAACGTGGGTACGTGCGTTGCGTCGTAAAAATGTGTCAATATTTGATCAATCGCGTTGCATAGTTCTGTTCAAATGCGATATTTCTATTTTCATCGCGTTTCTCTCTCTATATATCGTTGATCAGAAAACAGTCCATAATATCTGAGATTTTAGTTTTCACGAGAAGCGTCCTCGTATCGAACAGAACTACGATTTTTCTGCGAGTCTGCTCGTAATACACGGTCGACGGGCTGTCGCTATGATTTGTGTACATAAAAACCGAGCTGAATATATGAACGTTTTTAATGAAACCATCAAAAAAGTAAGTTAACGATTTAGCACAGCCATCGGAATGCTAGTATTCGTAAATAATAAAAAGTCCTCATTGCGTTCTCTCTCTCGTTTCAGCGAGGTAACGACATCGTATTATGCATCTCATAGCTTTCTTATTACGACCGTGCGTAACCAGTTTGTTGCACGAAATTAAGAATTAATAATTAATTGACCACGAATCTGAGAATCGGTGAACGGCATTGCAAATTTTTATGAAACGGCTTACGAGAACCGAGATTAAAATGTGATTCAATTAAACACAAACTTGCACGTCACGTCAGTTATCCTACAATATGATGCTGCGTGCTCAGAATTCGTATTTAGCAGATATTACAGATTCAGGTTATTTTAAGTAATTAAATTTAAATAAATAGTTAGATTAAAAATGCTTTGGTTAGGTTCAAAATGCTTTGATTAAATTTGAAACGCTTTAATTAAGATTAAAATACATTTAGGTTTAAAATATTTTAGTTAGGCACAAAGTACTTTATTTAATTTTGAATGTTTAACAATATTCAAACCACTACATTCTTTATTTTCTATTTTCGTCGAACACCATCCAAGAGGATCGTTCTCTTTGACACAAAACACCTTCATCCCCGTAGATTGCTACAGCGGCCTCTTTACTTTTGCGCCGAAGTGTTCCAAGGAGACCATTATTGTTGTTCGTTCGCTCTTCTCATCGAGTGCTTTCCAGAAATTTCGCGATAATCAGCATTTTTATCTATCTTAAATTTTGCAATTTTTCCAGGGAAAACGTACCGTTATAACAGAAGTTCCTCCGATTTTTCTAGCCACGTTACAGCGGAACCGTGCAGCAGAAACGCCGCGTTACACGAGGAGCTGCCTGTACTTTGTTACCACAGAAGTATCAGTGCAGTACGCGGTTCGTCGCGTTTCACTCTTCACGAAAACTCGATCGAATTGTATACTTTGTGCGCCGGATCACAAGCATTCCTTAAACCCGACACCGGTGTTCGGGGGATATGGTGAGAATCAAATTTTCAGAGTTCAACTGTATCAAAGAAAAAATTCTTTTCCGACTTTAGCATGCTATAGTGTATATCCAGTATGCTCTATAGCGTATATGTATTCAGTATGCTATATTAAAATGGTTTCTTGTAGTTCCGATACACGTGTATGAAATTCGGTTCCTTCAATGTTATTGATTTTTTAATTTTACGTAAAATTCTGAAATCGTCAATATTGCACTCATTATATGTTTTACAATATAGATATACATACAAGCTATTTCCGTTGTTAATATTTGAACCAGTTACTTTTTCATTCAAATGAATATTTCTCTTTTAATAGACTAGATAAAGTGATTGGTTTCTCTGAAAAACGTTTCGATAAATTTCATCATTCAACTTCATTGAACTTTTTTCACTTTGAAAATTCTTCAAGTGGATTCTTCCTTGCTATTGTTATAAAACAATGCTAACTGGTTAACAAGAATATATACGTTGCTATTCTTGATAAAATTACATATATTTTATCAAACGTTAAAAATTTAACGAAAGCACGATGAAAAATCAAGCATATGCATCATAATTACAGTAACCTGCGCACTTTTCAAAGAGATTGCAACAGCTAACTGGTTAATTACCGAAAATATTCTACAGCCGCCTGAGTTTACAATATATTAATGCGAGTGCGCGCCGAAAATTAATGAAAAAAAAAAAGAAAAGATACGAAATGTTCGCTCGGCGATGCGAGGAATTTTTCTACTGAATCAGCGGACATTCTGTGCGCGAAAAGCCTGTTTAATGAAACAAACATAGAAAGCGGAAGCGGCAAAAAGATGACGGTCGCGATTCGCGGGTCGGCGAACGGTGCGTGCGTGCGCGAGCAGTGCGAGCGAGCGAGCGCGTGGTTCGACGATTTTCGAGCATTACATGGAAACGGTTTCAATGTCGGATGTGTCGACGAATTCGCTAGGTGGTTAAGCTGGCAGTTACGATTAAAAGCTCGAAGCTTGCCGTCGTCCATTTGCATATAGGAAGCTCCGTATAAATTCTGCGGTTATACTGCGTCAGAAGCAATAACATAGGAGGACGCATCGCGCTTTAACACGCGTGTACCTGGAAAACGCTCGGCGATTGGACGTGCCGGCGGCGTGTAAACGATTGATCACGGGGCCCCGGGTGTGTGCTTCGGATCCGTCGATATCGAGGATTTCGCCCCGTTTCGGCGTTTTCCAGGCGTGTGCGCGCGGCCGAAATCGATTCGCGGAGATACTTTTCAGCGCAGGAAATATTAAACTTTAGCACACCGCGCCGAACTTACAGCGGAGCATTTCGACGGGAACTACTTCCCGTGAATTTCATTCCGGCCGCTCGCTCGATTGACACGGACTTCTGAACGAAATTTTGAATGGAATACGACTTCTGTATTTATTATAGGATTGGCTCTCGATGTATATTCGCAGTGGCTGAATCTCCTTTATGCGGACGTTCCTGCGGATCGCTGGAAGCTTCGCGGAAACGGGCTCGCCGCGAAGCACCGACTGGTTGCTGTATGACGAACCCCATTGTTTCACCGTGTTTCACAGACGCGCTGCATATATGGGCTCGTAACTTCTGAAGGAATAAATTATCAATCTAAGTCGTCTAATGATTATTTAATGCGAATGCAAAAATCCATTGATTTTTCGCGCGATAGCTCCGTGCGTGGCGCCAATGTGATGTCACCAGTATTTGTCCGACTATTTTCGTGGGATATTAAGGCAATGTCATTGGAATATTTCAGCAGTAATAAATGTAGTTGCTAAAATTAACATTAATATAAGATTGATTGATGAAAAGACGTAGAAACTCCATCAAGATTTATTTCTATTCTGAATCATTTCAACAGCTTGCCAATAATGAAGTATTTTCAAATCATTTGAATTTCCATCTTTGCAACTCATTTTCGTTGAAATACTAAAATCCGCAATCTAGCAACGAACTTTAAAATTTTGACGATATAAGTAGCATTTAGTCCTGTTAAAAAATGGACACGATAAATGGAGGGGAAATGATTCAAATTGGCAAAACAGTGGACGGAATCAGTAGTCTGATATTTTTCCGAAATCTCTGAGCGCTCGAAGCGTGCACAGACCGGAGATGCAAGAATAATGATCTGAGAAATGGTGGTGTCCCGTTCGTCCGCGCACCTGACTCGCGTTTCGACTAAACCGATTTCGGTATAGACCGCTGTTCTTGCTCGTTCTGTATTTATGAGGACCAGCGAAGTCATAAAATACGAGTGGCTCTGTACGGTGCCGCGTATGGTTTCATTTAAAAAAATTGCAATTGCAGCTTGCGAGTGCGTCGCAGCATCTGCGGTAGAAATACGATCAGCCGAAGATTGATACTACTAACACTCTTAACCGAAAGCTATTAGTTTATCAGCTCATATTTCCAGTCTACGGACTTTATTTCTATTTTAATTCTAGCTTTAGGAATCGAATAGGAACAGTGTAATTAGATTAGCGTAATAATCTATTTCGGTGTAAATACAATCTTGGCAAAACAATTCGTGTTATAGTACAACGAATTCAAAGTTGATGTGATCAACAAACACTTGAATTAAGTATATGTACAATGCATGTCTGTATTAAATTTGCGTTCCTCGGTTTAACAATGTCTTTGTTAAATGACAGATGTTTTTCTCGACCATGTTGATAGACTTTGATCAAGTCTCATTTCCAATATGATTCAAATCTGAAAATTCTCTAATTTAAGTCGATATTTATTAGCTGAAATTTTAGGTAGAAGGCAGCTTCGTTTATCTCTTATTTGTATGTATTAGGTACATTATGACAGATTAACGTGCTATATCTATTATTACGGCCATTTATTATCTAAAATGATTATTCATCTTTCTTATTGATTTTTCAATATTGTGATGCTAAAAGAATATAAAAAATAACAATTTTGATTTATTTCTAGAATCATTCGTATCATAAATATCATATTTACGGTGAATAAATAGTCAACCGATTTTTCGTCCGTCACCTTCTTAACTTTCTAAATTTTAAGACTCTAATCTATATTTTTCAAGAAAGTGTAAAGAAAAGAATCGAATTTTTAAAAAAATTCACACTAAAATACCTACTTAAACCAATTAACAGAAGAAATATATTTTTGCAGAGAATAATGACGAAATATACTTATAAAGATCCGCAACATATTTGTTGAAATCGCCTTGTCGCAGTTAATATAGTCTCCGAAGAAAGCAGCGGCCGCAAAAATGGCGACCGTGTGGCCGTGTGAGACCGCGCCAATAAAATCAGGTACAGGAAGGCGGAGTAGGCCTAACATTAGCGATGCGGTATGCATTATAGTTGTGGTGCAGCAATACAAATAGGGGTTGCTTCCGGGCGGGACGGCTGCACGGCACCGGTTCACGCATCGCTTACTCATTGCTGAACATCCGGTCGGAGTTGGTACCGCTTTTGAAAGCCGCTAAATTTACTTTAGCTAGGCGGCGCGACTTTAAAGCCGTGTTTCGGGACTAGTCGCGGCAAACAACCGTTTGATTTCGCGGCGACCGAAAAGCAACCTTCCCGATGTTACTGTACACATAGGCGCAACCGTACAAATTCATCGTAATGACATTGTCGCGTGATGGAATGCGCCGGATGCCGTGCACGTTGCCTACGAAACGTGCCCTAACAGATATTAGAGTACTCGTGCGGATTAAAAGGATCCTTGACAAATTTTGCGAAAATTCACCGCACTGCTATTTTCACTCCAATCGACTTTAAATGTTGTGGATTATACTATTCGTACGTCGATTATAGTGACAATAAGAAACGGCTGCATAATGCAGACGAATGATTGCGATTTTGTACGTTTGAGTCAAGGCTACGGATTTTGGGAATATATGATAAGAATGAGTAAGACAAATTGAAAATTTTGAAAAGATTAAATGAATTTCCGTATATTATCATACCAGTTATTATTTGTTAATATTATTAAATGACATTCCTATCGGTTCTTGATTTCATAAAATTGATACAGACAATTTATATTTTACATGAAGGTCCGCAGTTTGTTTATCATGGAAATGAGTAGGTGCAGTTTTGCAATTCACACAAAACATTTTTATTTTTGTACAGATATAAATATAAATATATTTTAATAAAATATAAATATATTTTATATTTTTTGCACAAAATAAATATTGTTATACAAAACAGAAACACTGGAAGCCAGAAAAATGATTTTAGATTTGCAGTTGAAATGGCTTCGAGTGCAAAGGGTTAATACATGTATACTGACACACCGTTGAACCCTTCCACGAAGTTCTGCATATTCAGTTCCTCCACAATGTACACAACTCATTCCGCTGCTCCCATAACAAGATTTAAAACAATATTCGGAAAGTCGAACGCGTAAGTGTTTGAACATGAGCACAGGAATCCGGGGGAGCGGCGGCTCCGGTGAATCTTTAATAATTGTTTCCATCTAGCCGTGCCAAGTTTCGCGCCTCGACAGAATTTCTAATACTTCTTTAACTTCGAATCGAATTTCGGCGGTACTCGCAGCGGGGGTCTCTGGCTTTCATCGCTCCTTCGGATTTGCGAGCGAACAAAACGCGGAGGCCGGAGGAGCGTACAGGTTAGAAAATTATCGTAACAACGTGCGCGGAACTTTTCGCGGGACAGATCGAGACCCTTTCCCACGGCTCGAACTCTGCCGAAATCGTGGCCGGAGACTGATGCCCGCGTTTCAATAGAGCGCGGAACAATTGATACATAAATCACGCGGTCGCTTGACCGTCGGCCAGGAGGGGGGAGGGGGCAGAGGGGACGGTCAGGCTGGCAGGGAGGGGGAGACGGAATGATTTATCGGGCCGCGCGCTGTTTTACGAAACTGAAATGACCGACCGGCGAAAAAAAAAGAGACAAAAATGTCCTCGCGATGTTCCGATTAATCACGTTTATTTACGTGCGATCGGCCCGAGGTCAATATTACGCGGCGGTACGTGTAAGTGTTTTTCGAACTCGCCCCATTCTGAAAGAGAACGTGGGCGCGAGCACTCTCTTTTTTTTCCTCTGCGGTACATTTTTTTCGTTGCTTCAACAGCTGAGGTCGTTAACCTGCCGACTCCGGGCGAGTTTTTGATTTTTCGGAATCGCGGGGTTAGTTTTATTTGCCACGCGGATGCGTCCGGAGAACTAGATTTGAAATGATGTAAAAGGAAACGAATTTCTATATTTGTACAAAATTAGAGATTGATGATTTCTGAAATTTAATTCCTTTTTTTAACTATACATATTGGGAATGGGAATTCCACGTTGTCGCGTTTGGAAGGTTAACAACTTAACCTGACATAACCTAACTACTATAACTAGATATAATAGTCAGTTTATAATATAATTCAAAATATAATATTCGTATGATTTCCACACATTATACTATTATACTAATATACATAAAGAATAATTTTAAACACTTATCAGGTTTAAGATATTCTATGCAAGTTACTGGATAAATACCGTCATAATATCAAATTAATTATTATCTTATTCAATCACTATAAAAAAGGAGATCTTGACCCCCCTTTATATTTCCAAAAATATCGCCATCTTTTTCTTTATGTTATTAACTTTGGAGTCACAGTTCGTACTCAGTAAGTATATATAAAAATTATTGGCTACTATAGTTGTGTTTTTGGGTCGAGTCACATTAATTCCATGAGTTTAAAAACGCATAATTAGTTTTCAATTTATTTATGTATTTACAAAATATAAGATAGAATAAGATATGATCTATATCGAACAAAAATATCTGTGGTATCCAAATATGTATGTTGAATATACATATCTATATTTCATATTTACTATGCTTTTAGGAAAATGGTCAATCACTGTACATATGGGTCAACTACTGTACACGCTGCCCTGTGATTTAACCCTTTACACGCGAAGCCATTTCAACAGCAAATCCAAAATAATTTTTCTGGCTCCTTGTTTTTCCATTTTATATAACAAAACTCTTTTTATGTATATGAAATTAAGTCTCGCGACTCATATAACAGTAACGCTTCCAACAATTTTTTAAATCCAAGCTTTCGCGATAACTATAAAAATTAATTTTGAAACCCGTTGCAACAATTTTAATGCCGTCGCATAGTCGCCACTCGAGTGCAAAGGGTTAATATCATTTCCTATTCGTAGAAGAACAATCAGGTTCTATTTCATAGTTACCACAAAATGGTTCATGTCTATTTTATATCGGTGCTTTCGATCGCGCGAGTGTATGATTGGACGTAGATCTTTAGTGTTGTACAGATCGCGCACAATGGCGACACCGGAAACTTTCCCTATACCGTCCGACGGGCGTACGCGTTTTCGTTCACGGTTATTTGCTCGGCTGCGCGCCCGGATTCCGCGAGTAATTAATACCTGACTCATACGTAATTAGTCATCGAAAAACAATGTTCAAGGGGCCAATGATACGGACGGGCTCCTCCGTCGCGCGTAATTCAGTTTAATTAAAATTTATCGTTTAAACGCGCGCTAAACGTTCGCGGGCGTAATGACGTTGCCAGTTTATGAGCCCGCGTTATTATCCATTGATGAGCTTTTCGAGGGCCTTTCAAAGAAGCCATTCTCGTCGCAGATAAAAAACGTAATAGGAAAAATGTGATACCTGTTATATACGTCGCGTACCCGGCGGGAAGCGCAAGTACAAAACTGTCCGAATAAAAATTCTAAAGGAAAAATGGACGGTTTAATCTGATGTGAAATCCATTGCTCTATAATTTCACATTTTTAGACGGATTTCTGTGTTCATGAATTAATTACCCGTTCCATGAAAAAACGAAAGAAGTGTCTATTAAGCTCGTTCTCTCTGGTTGGCTGATTAAAGAACGCCGAATATTAATGCGTCTGTCGGCGTAAATAATAACGTGTGTACTAAATAAAACTACCGATCTTTTAAGCGGATGTGAATAAATATTTCTCAATGAAATTACGGTATTAAGTGCGACAATATGATCCGTCGCGAGCAAGCTGTGCACCTTTTTGCATAAATATTGTTGATACAATTAGTAGAATGAGAAGATTGATTAAATTATTAGGTTGGTGCATATGAAATGTCGGATTTTTAAGCGAGTATATAAAACTGCATATCTTCTCTTAAAAGCTATTAATTTAATCAAAATGTGCCCCATTTGTTTCAATACACTTTTCCCAAAGCGAGTTTAATTCATAAATGTCTGTCTTCAAGAAATTCTGATTTTTCGCATCAATAAACTGTAGTATGGAATTTTTCAGACTGTCTCCATTTACATACTGTTTAAGACACAACTGTTTAAGGCACAAGAAATCAAATTAAAATATTGTAAAATTACTAAGTATAAACAAAAACTGTAAGCGGGTTTTGTGTCAGACGAGAACGTGAGAGGCGTGCTCACGGCGGTCCGAGCACTTGTCAAAAGAGCGATAAGGAGAGTTTGTAGAAGAAAGGTCGGCATGCGAATATAGCACGCACTGTATAGTGAGAGTTATAAATAAATATATATATAAATATATATTATAAATAAACAAGTCTAAATCTGGAGGAAAAGATTTTCAAAGCTGAGCTCGGTCTGAAACTTCGGGCAGTACACATAGAACTAAAGAGTGAGAAAATCGGAAGAGTGATTCTTTCCTTAGTGGATAAACAAACAAAACAAACAAATAATGAAACGCCAATGACACACCACAAGTTTGTCAAAACACTAATTGACCAATTGTGGGGTGATTTTCGCGTATCCAGAACGCGTCCATCCACATCTTCTGCGGACAATAGATTAGACAACAAATAATATAATATTGTTAATAATATTGTTCTAACAGGAAAACATCTGGTGGCAGGCGTCAAATAAATTATTATTGTCAAACATGCACTAATGAGCCTACAATGCATATTGGGGAGTGTTTCAAAATTTATCATACTGTACAAAATTATAAACAATAATATATTGATTTTTTTGCAAATTTACATTCCTCGATCTTAACCAATTCATATAAGACCAATATCATTATAATACGTTACTTAGTTCCAAAATTATAATAAATAATACGGGGGTTTGTAAATGTTTGTTTCTGCCGTAAAGTGCCGCTGAGTAGCTGGTAGCCAATGTCCAAAATCGTTCGGAGTGCAAAGGGTTAAATAGATTCATACTAAAACTATATGAAATGTAACCATAAATCTGCGCATGTTCGCAAAAAGTTTCTCCACATCAGACATCAATCTTTTCACCGTTTTCAAAAGTGAAAAATTACAATAGCAGAAGTATCTCTTGTTCATATCATTTCTCGACGTTCATATTATACTCGTATCCTATGAATCTCATTCAGAGTATATTACTTGAAATAGAATTGTACTCATGTTGCATGAACAATACCGAGACCACGGTAGATCATATTTTCTCGTAAACACCGTACATTAAACAATGTAACCAGTATAATGTATACAACAAATGTAACCAGTATAATGTATACAACAAATGTAAACAATGTAATATATATTACATATGTAAACAATATAATATATACATAAAAAATATATATGTAATACATAAAAGCAATGTATATATACCACGTACAGGCTTCCAACTGAGGAGGTCGTAGCAAAGGGTGAAAGATTCGTCCTGAATCATCCTCTTCCGCGATATTACACGGCGAGGGGATGAAATGTTCTACGATACCGCGTAACAGACGCGTAAACCACGGGCCGGCCGTTGTAAGTAATATTTTTATCTTCATCGCAGCACGCAGCGAGCGATACCGCTAAGTAATTTGGGTCGATTGAACGCACGGTTTACGAGGCGAAGTGATAGTTTATCGTCGGAGCGTTATTCGATTACTTGGCCCGTAGTTGTGCGGCCGTGCATGCGTGCGCGAGTATGTTCGCGCTTTCCTGAGTACACGAGTATGTTCGTGCGTGAGTGCGTAACACAGGATCCGCGTATCCCCCCCTTATCTCTCTCTCTCTCTCTCTCTCTCTCTCTCTCTGTCTGTCTGTTTCTCTCTCTCTCTCTCTCTCTCTTTCGCTCTTTCGATCAGGTGCGCTCGGTTTCGATGTAGAAACGCCATCTGTTGCGCCGATCGAATCACAATGCTCCCGCGATCATTATTGACGGCGAATTTATTGGCCCGTAAATAAAATTCACCGTCGGCAAGACGCACGGAATGGTGTTCCCCGCTGCACGCCGGCTGCAATCGATGCACTGGGAACGATGTTCGACGAATTTGCGGTATCCATCAATTTGACGTCGCCCCGCCGACCTCGTCTTTTATTTCTGTTCGACGAAAGAAATGGGACACGCCGCGTCCTATATAACCGTTCGTTCCCCCCTCGAACCGTTCCGCGTTCGATAGATTTTCTTCGTTACCTTGAGCCCCGTTTGACGGGGATCGCGCGAATTATTTTCGCTCGGGAGGAACATTTGAATCGGGCCGGATCGGAAACAGTACGGAGCCAGTTTTTCTGCTCGAACCGCGCGCTTCGGGAATCCTCTCGGTGCTTACTTCCGATCGATGAAAAATGCGGGTGGAATATTTTCGATGGAATATTTTGATTGCCATTGCGATCATTTTTGTAATGCGTCAATTGTCTAAAATCATTCTCCAGATACGAGAATTACGTGGACGGTTATTTATTTCTTTAACCGCTTGTCGTATTTTGATAAGTCTGTCTCGTCGTAGAGATTTTTATTAATAATTGTTATTCCGTTCTTTTAAGCCGAAATAAAATTCTGTCCTCTTGTCGTCAGTAATAAACCATTTAAGTAAACGTAGACAAACGGAATAAATAATTTTTTTTCCTTCTAAGAAATTATTACAGTAGGAAAAAAGTGCTCATCCTTATAACTGTAAAGAAAATAATACGGCAAGGGGTTAACAAGCCTAATGAAGTACGAACGATACTGCAGTATTTTTGAAATCCTTAAATGATCTTACTATTTCGTATATGTTACGTTCATTCGTATAATAAATATATAAAATCCCCAGTATAATTATCATTGTTTGCAGTGATCTATAGTAAAGAGGACATTGAAGTCGTCTTTATCCATTGGAATATAAGAAAGGTACAAAGACATTTAACTCTTTCTTTAACAATGAATGCCAAATAACACATCAATATCCCCGAATTTATTAAATGCTTCCACTGCTTTATATTTATGGTACCCACTACAATTACGAACTGATAGAATCTGAAGTCCAATTATCATTTATTATGGCAATAAGCGGAAAAGAAGAAATACAAAATGTTTGCATTCACTGCAAGATACAAGAGATAAATAGACTCTTTAACAATCCTTATGAATGATACAATATAAATAATACAATGATATTTTTAAATTTTTTGATAAATTCAATTCGCGAATGGGTACAAGTCGGAGTCTAATTATTATCGCTCATAAAATGTAAAAGTAGAAAAGAATACAACAATAAGTTATATGGAATTCGTTATTGCTTGTCAATGCACTCGAGAGCTAAAAATTCCGTAAAAATTTATACCACAATCAAATTTCATCCACAATTTTTCAATATTGTTCGTTGCTCAATAGTATGTTAAAAGAAGTGTAGAATCGATTCCCATCAAGCAGTCATGTTAACACGAGTAGAGTAAACGTGTTTTCCTTATTGGCAGAAATGATCCCCAGGTTAGCCACAACACTGAATTTCCACGAAACGAGGGTCTCGAGTCCGGCCGATTAAAAACAAACAACACCTCCTGGCACCCTCCAGCATCTCGCTCCCCCATGATCACCATTATTGTCTAGGAGCACATAAGACGCGTGCGTCTGTGCTTTGTGTAGGGGCGTGTGTGTGTGTGTGTGTGTGTGTATTATTTGCTCTACCACGAGCGGACGATACGCGCGTCGGGAAACAGGAGGCGTACAACAATCGAGATAAGGTGAAACAGGTGCAACAATTACAAAATGCAGTAGAATCGACTTACCCCTAAATCAATAACTTGAGATTCTACTGACAGACACATGATTATTTGTATTAAAGATCTAACTCAGACTGAACATTTATGGGATTACTTAGATCGTCGAATCAGAATGTCGCCAATAAAGTCCGAAGAAGAATTAAAATTGCGATTAACCGAAGAATGGTCACTTATTCCATTAGAATATTTAAATACAATTATTTCTTGTCTGCTTAAACGATTAAACCATGTAATTAGGCAAAAGGACAATCCAACAAAGTATTAGCATAGATTTATTTTTGTTAAAGTATATGTGTATTCTTAATGAACAGATTATAATTTGTAAAGTGTCCGAATATTTTGGCGACGACAAAATTAAGCACTAGTTCATTTAATATCAATTAAGAATAAAACTATACAAATTATGTAAATAAAACTTATGTTTGTAGAACCTAAAGTAAGTGTTCTGACTTATTAAAAAACTATTAATTCATTAATTCAACAAACAGTAAAGATATTTTTAATAAGAAAAAATTTCTCAAATACGATGGTATCCGAATATTAATACGGCCCACTGTACGACATCCGAGACAATATAAAATTTGTCTACCAATGACCAAAACGCGACGGCAAGTACACATCGATTAACCCTTTGCGGTCCACGCTACATTCGCAGGTTCGTCCCACCGCGGTGCACCGGCCCGCACAAATATCGCGAGTCGCTTATCCGGGTACCGTTTACTTTCGAATATACCCAATTCTTAATTTTGGTGATTTCATTATGGAAGATATTCCTTTTTTATTCGTCATTATCATTCCAGTTAACCCTTTGCGCTCGAAGCCATTTTAGCTCTAAATCTAAAATAATTTTTTTGTCTTATAGTATTTTCATATTGAGCGACGAAGTGTATTTTATATATATGCATATACTAATTCTCGTGATTCATACTAACAGTGCCATATTTAACAATTTTTTAAAATTAAACATTGTTGCTATAAAAATTATTTTAAAGGGTGAAAGAAAAATATTCGTGGAGCCTGAGAGTAACCATCCGAGTGCAAAGGGTTAAATGGCATTGCATACTAAGTAATTTTTAGCCAAGTATGATGCTAGTATAGAGTCTATCGGTGAACATATGGTATCATACAGCTTCGGCTATCGACTGCTGTAGATTATTATAAAGTTGCAAAGCAATCCGGCTTGTAACTGGTAAATAAATTAGTGTGTCTGTCGTTTGTTTTCCAAAATATGGAGAAAATGTGTATAAATATCCAGACCATGTGTATAACAATTTTGAATGAAATTCTTCCTTTAAATCCAACAATGGATTCATCATCTACAGAGATATTCTGGGCTAGTACAAAATGATGTCTGAATTTTTTGTCCAAACAGTTATCCCCTTGCAGTACTTTTATCTTCACAGTTACAATGATTAAATAATTTTCGATGGGAATAATTTCTTGGTGGAGAAATAAAATTAATATCTATAGTGTGCTTATAATTACTTCAGCGCTCGAATATTAGTGGCGAAAAGACAGAATTTTATTTCGACTTAAAAAGACGAAATAACATCGTTACTTAACAGGTTATTGTTAGAAATCATAATGACGATTCAGACTCGTCAAAGTACGGAAAGGGGTTAAGAAAATAGGTTACTTTATCTACAGATATTCTTTCATTATTGTCCGCTTGCGGCAATATCGAATGACACTCGGCATAGGACTCGGGATAGGACCGCCAAGGGTTGAACGTAGACGGAAGTTGTCCGATTTAAAATATTGCAGGGGTCGGTGAATCACAACAGGCATCAGATAATACGTAAATAAGGCAGGGTTTGTGAATATCTTTGAAAACGGCGTCGCAAGCTCCTAAACCCATCGACCCAATTTCCCCGGCTCAGCCGCGATAGGATCGCCGGCAAAGAAAGAAAAGACAGTCAACCGTCCCGCGAAAGTGCCTCCTCGATGTTCGTCTCGTTCCGGGAAACCTTGTTTCCATAATACTCTTACGTATTATATAAAGTACGTTTTCCCCCTTTGTCTGATCACAGTTAGCCTGAGCCGCGAACAATGTATTCTCTCCGCTGCCTCGCCTCCCGCGGCTTTTATCATCGGCAATATAAATGTCACGAAGGAACGAACTATCTTAATATTATTCATTCGTTATCGCTGAACGTTTTGCCCGGGTCTGACATTTTTAAACGTCACGGATTCCCCCCTCCTGGCGTAAACGGAGGATGCGCGAAAGAAAATGGCACACGCTCGAGGGCCGGTCGCGCCCGCGTTGCCCGCGCTAATTAGCCACGTTCGCTCGAAATTTGTTTCCTTGACCGGCGCCATCGATCAATGAGGCGACGATGATTACTTTCGACTTTCTCGCCGGGGGTCATTAGAACGGCCTCCCCCGAAAGCAATAAGTCCGACACGGCAAACTTTTTTCCTTATTCGCGACACGTACCGGCGCCGCTTAGTCGAGTTTTCATTTCTCACGTTTTATTCCCAGGTTCTACCCTCTTGAGGAAGCTGCGACAAATGACAATTAAGCGAGCCGGCGAACGAACGAACGAACGAACGAACGAACGAACGAGCCACGGACCCGTTCTATTTATTATCGCGCCGCCGTAATCAGCGAGCTCCTCGAGCGAGCATTAAACCTTTCATACGCGATAAGGGTTGCAATTAAATGAGTTAGTTGCATGCTCGAGATTCCACGGGATACGGCGTTAACTTACGATCGAATGTAACCGTTTAGATAGATCGAGTTATGTATTAGGCCGCTGCGAACGAGCTGCACCGGGAAGATAGATTTTCCCTCAATAATATAATAGCGTGTGCTGCGTTTAACATCTATCGTTCACCCTTCCTACCACTCGATGCGGATCTATGTATAGACGTTTTCGAGACGGGTTCTCGCTTCATTCAGTGTTTCGTGAAATTATGTACTCTTTCTTGAAATGCATAATGTGTTCGGATAAAAATTTGAGATAATTCTGTTATTCGAATTTATGTAGCAATTTGAATAAAATGTAGTGCAAATATCGTACTGAGCAGAATTTAAAATATCCGATAGACAATGAGCTTTGAATGAGTTTTCCGTACTCGAGATTAATTTGTCAGAGGTGAGGTATTTTGTAATTATTTCCACAGCTTTCGCATTTATGATTACAACTCCCATGTCTGAATTTTTTTGAGTAAGTCGTCGATTTCATTTTATTCTATTGTTCCAACCAATTTCGTCTTATAAACGAAATGACTCATGTGTAAAAAAAATAGTAGCAATTTGCTGTTTAAATTGCAACATCAGTGAAATTTAAAATCCATTCGTGAATTTGAAGATGTTTTAAATATTTGAAGACCCAGACGGAATAAAACGAAGAAATAAAAAAATACGAATAATTGTACCGTATACAGTTTGCAGAAAGTATTATATTTCGTTGGCCGTCGCTACAACGGTTACTTTTAACGGCGCATTTTAGGTACATTTTCAAACAGGTTGCGACAACCGATTAAATATGCCTCAACTCAGTTTGTTGAATATCCTGTTTACCTCGCGCGGGTGAATACGATTTTGACAATTAAACGAGACCCTGCCCCGAGAATATCTCTTCTAGCCGCGGTAGCGAAATACAGCACGCTATAAACGACGCGTTTTATTTTCAACTCTAACGAAGCGGACCAGTCCGCGTCCCTTCAGCGGACCGTTTCGCAATAATATTTTAGTCCCTCTGGTCAGGTTATCTTGTCGTCGCCGGACGAGAATATCGCGTGACGTCTCGCGGAATACGCTCGTTCCGTAAAATTAGGAAAAAAAACAGATCAAGAGGGACACGCCGGCACGTGGAATAGTTAAATAGAACGTTCGACGCTGATTGGCGGAGGGTGGGATCATCATTTTCTGCGAAGCTACGGAAAACAACGATGCCGTGGCTCATTTGTCGACGTTAATTTCTCGAATATCCGTAATTAAATTCCTCGCTGTCGTTTCATAGGCAGACCGCAGGCATCAGACTGCCACAATAATCGATCCGTCTCATTAAGGAAATTTAACGCGATCCAGAATGCCGTTATCTATAGGTCCATTCAGAGAGATCAAAAGGGAGACGCGGAGGGATGGAGAGAAAGGTGGATCGAACGCTACTGTGCCGAACTAAAGGATCCCGCAGACCAACGCGAAATATTCGGCGCGATAGATTCGTGCCACTACGGGATCCCATAAACCAATATTGATTTCTCGCGCATTTGTTTATTGACCACGAGAACAATTTTTCATCTGATTTGCTGTATTGCTCAAAATTTCAGCAGTTATAATGTCGGTAGTTTCTAATAATATATAATTATATTATTGTATTACATTATAATTTATATTTTTTATTATATAATTGTAATTTACTATTATAACTTATATGTTATAGTATACAATTATAAATTACTACTATGAATATAATAAACTATATCATAATAGCAGTAGCTGTAATACGAGTATAGTCAAACACAGGTCATTTCGTTTGTTGAATCTAATACTCAATTGAATTAGTTATATTTGAATTCGTTTAAATGCAGTTCCATGGAGTTCGTCTCATATTGCATATCGTATGGTATTCTCGAATCTCATTACTCTAATTTGTGTATGCTACAATGTTTCTTATTCATATCATTTTTAATTAACTATCACATAATATTATCCCAATTACATTAAAATATGTCTGAAACGAACGGTTGGCGGCCATTAGCTAATTTTATCTAGGTATTCTATGAATAAATAACGTCGCCTTCAGATAAAATGTCTCTTAAAATTAGAAATACCGAGCCGTAAATGCGATTAATATAAATTACTTTACAAAGTTAATGAAACTGAATTTATTTCAACTTCGTACTTTTATAAAATCAAAAATTATTTTTTTTTCATAAAAAAAATAAGTGTTAAGTTTTGCAAAGTTGAACGGAGGGTAAGCAATATAAATTAATTAGATTATTGAGACCTGAAAAGTCGGCTTGAAGAGAAGATAAAATCCGGTTGCTGAGGTATTGTTTACAGAATGTTTTAATAATCAGTTAAGCCGATTCGAACGATTAATAAGTCGATGTTACAATTTATCCTACTTAGCCACCTCCGGTAGTGGCTTACGCTCTACTTACATTCAGTGGAGGCATGGAGTAAATGTCGAAGCGCTCCAGGGTGCTGCTCATAGAGCTCCAATCAGACTAAATGCCGCTACGAATTTCCGGCGCAGTCCTGCTAATGGGTTTCTCAATACGCGCAACGCTCAAAAACTGCTCATAAGCAAAATGTGCTCACAGTTTACAATGAGCCTCAAGATCCTCATTAACCTCTGCGCAACCAAAATATCTCAGCGACCGAAACTGTTTACCCTCGTTGCATCATTTTCACGAGCTTGCAATATTTAATCAGCTTTAACGGCCACTCAAAAACACAGAAGATAATGACAACTAGCAACCGCAGCTATTAAACGTAACATTTGAAAATTTCAATGAAACGCGATTTACGGTGCATAATTATATAATATCGGTATATTGCAGTATACTTCAGTACTATTACTGCGGTGCTATTGTGCTTCGTATTGAAAGAATCTTAACTCTTTATCTGTAATAATGACCTCAATTCAACCTTTTGTAATAAGGAAATGATGGATTCTTGAGAAGTAACTTTTTCCTTAGCGAAAATGCAATCCGTGGCTTTGTTTAAGAGTTATTAACGAAAAACAGTGACCAATAAGAGGCGAGATTAGCTGCCGCGAGGCGGTCTTGCCAGTCAGCGGAAATAGGCTTCGATCGCCTGTTGGCTCGGCCGTCTCGCGCTAGCCGATCTCGCCTCTCATTGGTCACTGTTTTTCGTTAATAACTCGTAAACAAAGCCGCGGATTAGACTTTTGCAAAGGAAAAAGTTGCTTCAAATGATCTCAGGAATCCATCATTTTCCGATTGCGACACTTTTAGGACACCCTGTATAACGGACCTATGTAAACCTGTTGAACCTAAGAAAACTGGATAGGAAAGGATAAAACCTCGGAAGATGTTTCTCAGGACACAAAATGTTTGACACCGGTAGAGGCGTGTCAGGGCATGAGAAAAGGGATTACGGGTCGAAGTACCCCGATTCCGTAGAAACCAGTATACGAGCCCGAGAATGTTGATGCATTTATTCAACCCGGGTTCACCAGTTACACGCATCCGAACGCGAAAGGATTAGCAGCACCGCGGGGTAACACTTGCTTCCGATTACTTCTGTCCCGTTCAATTACGATTCTCCTTGGAACAGCCGAAACCCGGTCCCCTAACTTGGAAACACACGGAAACTCTTAGGCCACTTTAATGGCACGAACTTATTCGGAATCAGATACAGTTACCGCGGCGGAAGATACGGCGCCGTTCGGCCCAGAATGGTTGCTTCGGTTTCTACGGCACGTGCTTCCTAATTTTCGAAAATTCAATTAGGCAGAGCCCGCGGATTGCGTGACGCATTAATGCTATTGTTTTCCCTTTAATTTGTTAATTCGGTATTATTTTTTAAATGCTCCACCGAGGAACATTCGATACTTCGTTGGTCAGACTCGCAACGCGCGATACAAATTGACGAAGGAATATTCTAAATGTCTTGTGCAATGTGTAAATTCAATTCGACGTGACAATAATTGATTTCTTAAGAAATTAAATTAGCATAGTTTCTCTCGGATCAACACGGAAAAGTCTATAACGAAAAACTGATAACTGGATTGTATATTTTTTATTAAAAATAAAACTGTTCCAAGTCAATTGGAAGAAAGAGAAATAGAATAAAAATGGAATGATTTTAATAACCTTTTATTGGTTCTGTGTTCCATTTATAAAGTATTATAATTACATAAAATAGTTGCAAGATCATGTGATACAAAACGAACATTTTCAAACATCGTTATAATTTTTCCAACCAATTTTATTGGTCGGAAAAAGGATGGAGGTACCGAGAATACTGGATGATTCATTTATAGTAAAAATCGATAAATGCTATATATCGCATTGAACGTTTTCTGCAGGTCAAGCAAATACATACGTACAATCTGTGGCCGGTGGTAACTTGGACGCGTCATTAATGCCTGAATAGTCAAATGCTATAAACGCACATATTAACAGCGAGTACCGGCAGGATATTGCTCGATGCTTATATCAAGGGCAAAGGCCCAGAAACCAATATCCTTAATAATGCAGAACTGCGACGCGGATAGGTGGTAAATTAAAGTCGGATATCGCGCGGATCACGAAATGAATTTCGGTATCAGTTGGATTTCCCGTGTTGCGGCTACCGCCGTCGAACGCCGTGCGAACTGCGAGTGCTTTGTTCGATCGCGATCAGATTTTCAAAAGCCATATTAGCACGCCAACTCCGCACTGCTAACTAAGGCTTTCAGAATCCCCTTTGGGCTCGCTCGGGAATGCTAAACTTCCGGTGAACTGATGACGCCTGATTGGCTCGTTAAAGCTGTTCCGCGATGTTCAATTTGAATATGATAAATTCGAACATAATATCGGCGCCGTGGACGAGATCAGAAATTCTCTGACATTCAAATTATGTCTTTCTTCACCGTCGCAGTTCGATGCAGTTATCAGCTATACAATTGCAATTTTCTATAATCTGACATCTTTCAAGACTAACACACTTAGCTCACAAGATGCAATGGATTAGTAAAAAAGTAAAGTAAGATTTTTATGTTAAATATAAATTGTCTATTTTAAGTGTTACAAGATATTGAAGAGAAATGCATTTCTCTTCTTAGCTACTTTAATAGATTGAAAATAGTGTAGCAGTATTTTAAAGTTCTTCTAATGAGTTTAATACGTTTTATATTACTCGTATTCAGTATTTTCATAAATGTATAAAACTGCAGTCTAGTTGTTTTTCTATTAGACAGTACAAAGTATACGTACCAAATTACAAATTAGACATTACAATTTAAGCACAGCAAACTCGACAATATAAATTAGACATTTTAATCTAACTTCAATCAATGAATAAAAAAAATTAAGCCTTTATACTCGAGCGGTGACTCTGAGGCACCACTAAACTTGTTCCATCACGTTCTAAAATAATTTTTGTATTAAGAAAGTTTAGATTTAAATATTTGTTTGAATCGGAACTGTTGGTATGAGTCACAAGAGTCAATTTCATATGCATGAAGTGCACTTTGTCACAGAAAATGAAGACACTATAAATGAGAAAAATGATTTTAGATTAATAGTTAAAATAGTTTCGAGTGCAAAAGGTTAACACCTTATTTGTACAATACATCATTCCGTATATTACGTTTCTCCCACGTTTATTGCAAATTCGTAAAACCAAGGAATAAAACAGAAATGCGATCCACGAATTTGTCTACAGCCTTCTATGGAATGACACAGCTTTGAATGTATTTTATATTTTAGAAGCATGCTATTAATCTGTTATAACCGTTAATCGGATCGTTTTTCCGGATGACGGAATGGCGAAGTTAATCTCTTCCTGAACTGACAGTTGTCTTATATGAAGCGAATTCGGTAGATATCTGCCAGCTCCGAACGTTCGATTACAACACGACAATGTTGATCGAACGTAATGGCTGATGGATTTATGGGCGGTCTGGTCAGATTTAATTGAGCTGTTCTGAGAGATTGAGTATGCCGCAAGTAAGTCAATGGGTAGCTATCCGACTGGGCTCGGACACTGGACGGATCTGCGTACTAATTCGGCCGGCGCAATAATCGGTAACTAATTATGGGAAAATGTAGGCGGACTGACGTGAAAAGTCTGCCAACGCCGAATGGAGAGTATTCCAACACTTTTATTTCCCTGCGGATAGTCGACATTTAACTCATTATAATTTCGTGAAAATGAGTCGTATAACAATAAATCTAGATTAATTTTGAAACTTGAAATTTCTAATTTATTCTTGTCATCTATTATAAATTTTTAGTGAGACCTTTCTGCATAATACAGCTAGATAACTGAAGACAGCTTCTCATCCAAGCCGAAGCTGCAGACCCAAATGTCTCTAAATTTTTCTTTTTTAACGTGTTGACCGGTTATAACTTTGCATAGTTTAGTAACAAAAACCACTGTAGAATGTCCCAAAGTTATGGTTCTTCCAGGAAATACGAGGTTCCTGGTGTTACTTGAAGTAACTTTTACCGTAGCAAAAATGCAATCCGTAGTTTTGTTTGCGAGTTATTGATGGAAAACACTGACCAATAAGACACGAGATTAACTGGCGCGAGGCAGTCTGACCAGTCAGTGGAACTAGGCTTTGTTCTCTCATTGACTCGATTGCCTTGCGTTAGCCGAGCTCGTTTCTCATTGGCCACTGTTTTTCCTCAATAGCTCGTAAACAAAGCAGTGGCTTGCATTTTCACAAGAGAAAAAGTTAGTCCAAATGACCTCGGGAACCTATTATTTCCCGAAAGTATACAAATTGGGACAACCTATGTGACGTTTTTTATATGTACTATACTAAGGATATCATTTCTTGGACAGTCATCGTCTACTAGCACATATCGTCCTTCTTTGTCGTCAAAATCATTTAGATTAATTAAAAAGTTTAAAGAAAATTAGTAAATTGTCATCTGGTAACAGGATGACATTAAATAACTTATAAAATATTCGTTGCAGGGAAAAATATTTCAAACTATAAGTTGCATCGTTTTGCAGTCAGGCACATATTACTGAAATCAACTTTACGTTATTCTGTTTTTTTTTATCAACATATGAAGGACATCGTCAATTGTTTAAATGGTACGGTTTGTAATTATTCCTTAATTCTAATTGAAGGAATATGGGAGTACCACAAATTTGACTCGTTGAAACTGTATTACGATGATGTATTACTTGAAACTGTAACAATGTATTCGCCTTGTTTGAACCTTGCAAAAGATTCCAGTCTCAAATTATTTTGACAAAATATGTACAGATTTATTTTCTTGAGGAACAGCCGGAAACAAGATACACGTCCATGCAAGCCCACTCAAAATATCGTGGAGCAAGCTATGCCTGTTGGAGCATTGATCGCAGCCTAATTGTTAGCAAGCCAGCTGGAGAAGCGCCGGAGCGTCATTCATAAGTTCATGGCTCTGAAGCACGTATCATTACACCGTGCATCCAATAATGACTGCTTAAGATGGACTTCGAGTGCACTCGAGAGCACAGAAGTTTCCTCTCGGCAAGCGGGAGAGGAGCTGCTCGGCCGACTCGTTAAGATCGCTCAATGATACGTTAAGATCCCACTCGCGTCGAGACTCGTCGGAACATTATAACTACAATACGGGACAAGACTTCTCGTGCATGCCGGCGCAATTGTCGGATGGAGCGTAATTAATACTTTGTACGTGAACGGCTAACAATTCAGTACTTCATAGAATTACCCGGGAATGAAATTCGAGTGGACCTCGCCCCGGCTCCGCGGAACCGGCCGCGCGGAAAACGTAACGTTAAAAAGGCTGCAGTTTCCATTTACAGAATGCTACCGGGAAAGGAATAATTCACGCTGCTATGACGGACATCGTTTGCCAGGAATTTTGTCGCCGCAGATGCGTCCGATTAGTGGCAATTAAGAGCCGACGAAATTCTGTTTTTGGAAAGGACGATTTTATGAATAGTGAAACTCTGACCAAATTTAACGTTACTGCAGCCTTTACAAGGTAAATTCGAAAATAGTTCGGTTCAAATGAGTGTCTAGACCACTAGTTAAGATAGAAATAGCGATACATGTGCAGGATTATTCAATCGACTCGTTCGGTAAATAAAATGTCAATAAAGTTTCATCACATTTGGAAATATAAAGGAGACATTAATAAATTTTTCTTAACAGCTCAACTTTACACTTTAACACAATAGAACATCCACTATGCGAACTAGTCACGAGATCATAAACAAAATATGGTTCCTCTGTCAGCGAAATGAAAGTAATTCATTAAAGACAAAAAAGTACTAATTAACATAGTTTTGAAAGAAATTCGACCGAGCCTTTTGATCACAGCCACGGATAATCGAGGCTCTACTCGGCACCATCTCGAATCGATAAAACAAAGACTCCGGGATCGAAGCTGTATCAATCCGATTTCTTCGAGCAGTTTAAAACACAGAGTGTTCGCACGCGATGAAAGCTGGAATCGGTGTTCGACGGCGGAATATTCGCAGGGATCTCGAAAGATTCGCGAGCTGAAGGAGGGAAGAAGGGGCCCTCGAGTGGTCAGACTCTCGAAGTCCAGGCCGCCCCGTTGATACGCATCCGTTAATAACGGCTTAAAACCGACTTTCGAGTCCACTCGAGAATGTCGAAGTTCTCTCCTTCTGGCGGCTCCCTCGTCTGCCTCGTTAAAGCACGGCCCGGTAGACGATATCCGAGCCCCGGAGAGGAGGTTGGCCAGCCATCGCTACTTGGAAAGGTAGCGGACGGAAGTAGATTGAACGCCGCTCTGCCTGCCGCCAAATTGCTTTCGGGACTGTTCGCATCCGGCCGACTGTTTTCCAGCCGCGGCGCCGCGTCGCGCGGATCCGCGAGGACATAAAGGATTGCTCGTGCAGGGGAGACGTGTGCGCGGCGATATCCTCGTCAGCGCAATCTGGCCAGCGGCCAACACCTCCGGCACTTTTGACTCTCGTACGACGTGTAACCGACGGCGATGTTCCACGTCGGGACTAATACGAGCCGTGGCGTCGATACGGATACCGGGCCATTGTGATTAAACCGTTCCTCGCGGAAAACGGATCGCGCCCCTTTCCCTCCTCCCTCCCTCCCTCCCACCGCCAGGTTTTCTTCTGCTTTTTTTTTCGTCGTCGTTCGCTCCCGCAAGCCTTCGTGATGTGAATTACCAACACACTATCCCGGGTATACAACCGGCGGAGCCTAGAATTCTGATCTATGTCTACATTCAACGAGCGGCCGCGATTAACGGCGTGTCTTCGCGATGATGTTTTCGGGCGGCCGTTGACGGGAAATCGATGCTCTGTTAGCTACGATATCGTTAATTGCTCGAGTCAAGACCCTCGGCCGGTGAAACGTTCGCGAGCCGGAATGGGTTACGTGCGCTTTAATTTTTGATCGCTTTGTCTTAGGAGGAAGGCTACGGTTTATGATCGTGCTGTGATGGAAGGTGTAAGAGCGTCAATCAGAGTTCGTTGGAAACGTCTTTCTTTGGAATGCCGTGGAATTGTAACGTTAGCATCCGGCGCTTATTAACCTCTTAGCAATGGAAATTACCATTTTTCTTAACAAATTGTCGACGGGAAATTTTACGCTGAATCTATCTCATGTCACCGGCTATTATTAGTTTGGGAATGCAAATACGAGTTAACTCGTGACCGGTCAACAACTTCAAGAACTAATACAACACAAAAATACAATCGAGCAAGGCACGAAACATCCGCGAAAGCCGCTACAATGGCCCGCCGTGCCTAAGAGGATAACCCCTTGCATTACGATTCCTTTCGCGCTGCGTTGATTAGCACTTATTTGTTCTTAACATTTTTAATAATAGGACCAGACATTTCATGTTTCTTTTATTGTCGTTATGTACTCTTGTTTCTAGACTTTGATAACAGACGAATTTATCTTTATTTCGACGTAGAAGAGATTAACCCCTTACACTACGACTCCTTCTCACGTTCGGTTGATTAGAATTAATTTGTTCTTACTATTTTCCTTACTAGGACCAGATAATTTCTGTTTCTTATAGTGTCTATTTATTTCCGTTTTAAACTTTCATAACAGAAGAATTCAATTTTATTTCGATTTGGAAGAAATTAATAATCTATTAATTTCGTAGATCTTGCATGGAATCTTTATCAAGAGTCTGACTCGTTATTAACGTCTTATTAATTGTCCTTTCGTGTCTATATCCAGAAGAAAAAATTACTGTCGAACTCCTGCAACTTTGACTAACTAATTTTTCAATAGCTATTTTTCGATCCATTGAAAAACCATCACTGGTAGACAGTTGTGAAATTGTTCACACGAAATTACATGGTCGCTTTGACTATTTATCGCAGCTGTAAGCTGTAATAAAGGCGACCCAAATTCGAGATAGTGATTCCAGATTGAATCGGGCATGCACAACCGATATTCATTTGGAATACCGTACTTGGACCGCGAATGTAATATTTAAGCTAGGTGCGTATTGGTATTGGCTCTAAATACCTTGATGATTGTCGGCGATACAGAAAAACAATAGTGCCGCCTGATCAATATATTAGCATAATTAGAGATCATTCCGCGAAGCCATTATAAATTTTGTGTCGAACACAGTCACCGTTGAAGCTCGGATTAACAACATGCATAGACCTTTCAATCTCACTGGACAGTATTAGATTTTACACGGTCCGAATAATGATATGAGGAATTATTAACGCGATGAATATCGCATGAATTTCTCGTGACCTTTCGCTGAGAACGTACGCATCACCGGTAGTCTACATAGTTCTGCGTTTATTATTCGTGCATACATGCACGTTAATAAAAAGTCTCATAATATTTAGGAGACCGTGGAACTAATTATTAACGAGAAGGGACTATGAAAGCAGTACATCGATTGATGAAACAGTAAAGAATGACAACAGACTGAATAAGATTATTCTGTCAAGATTTTGGATCAAAGTTCATCATTAACCCCTTGCAATACGATCTCTTTCAAAACTGCATCGATTAGTATTTTTTGTCCTTAACCCCTTGTCGTACCATTTTCTTTACAATTACTATAAAATTTCTTCGTTCGCATTGTATGCTTATATCTACTCGAATGTTTAAGTATTGATGACAAAAGAATAAAATTAGATTCCTGTTTAAAGGCATGGATGAACATTCGTACCTAACAGCTTATTGTTATGAATCTCCATCGCGAGTCTGACTCGTTAAATTACGGCAAGGGGTAATTAATAAATAATTTTCGTGAAAGAACGAGAGGATTTTTGTTTCCTGATCGTCTTAGTTTACTTTCATTTCCAAATTTTGACGATAGAAGCTTTAAATTTTGTTTCAATTTCATAGAAACGACTGACAGTTATATTTATTAAATTATAGGTCTGACTCTGTTACAGTTCAAGAGGTTAATCAACGTGACACTCATTAATTGATTTTTTAATAAAAATTATTATGTCAGAATATCGAATGTATCATTACTTCAAATTCCACAAATTTAAATGCGATCTTGATAAATAATTTCAAGAAACACGGTGTTATGGAAATTCGCACAGAGTTCCACCGATTATAAATTCAGGCTAAACAATTATGGATCACGTTTGTAGAGACAATCGAAAGTAAAACGCAGAGTCAAGTCAAAGCAGACTGGCGCACGAAGACAAGCGACGCAGGGCTATCGGTCACGAAAGTGTTAAGCAGCTGATCGCACGAAACCAGTTCAATTTGCGCCAATTGTACACAGCCAGTCAGGATTGCAAATTAAAGGCATTTCGTTTGTCGAGGCCCGTCGACGTAACCCCAGCCCGTTTGATTCGTTCTCTGTGCACACAAATGCACGAAAGGCGTCCCGCTGGGCTCTGACTTCTGATTGATCGAGCGCAAATATGCTATTTCATTGGCGAATTAGGTGTCGTCGTCGGCTTGGGATCCCTGCGATTAACTAGCGCAGAGTATAGTACTTCATGGAAAACAATAGAATTAGAAATTATAACTAACCTCGACCTGTGTATGTAATTCCTAATCAGGATTGATCCGAAAAGTGCCACAATTTATAGGTCATCGTGTGTTAAAACAATTTCGTCTTCCAGTCTGTTTATGCAGAGTGAACTTATGTTTTACATAAAATTCTTTACTGGATGAATAGCAGAAGAGAATAAATATTTTCAACAAGAATAAGTTAGAGCGAATAAAACGTTGCTCGAGAATAGTGTATTATTGTTGTAATTTAATTCTAGCGTGCTCTGTACACATAAATTATTAATGAAACACACATGTGACTGTAAATTAACTATTTAATGTAAACGTTTAAAGGAAAATATACAGCACGATTAAGTCTCGTGTCCGCACCACGTGGCCGAATATCCGCAACAGACAAAGCACGCTCAACAGACTCAACGAAAGAACGTCACATATAATCTTTAATTTATTTCTCACAAATATTTTCAATTCTTGTAAAACGAATATATTGAGATCGTATGCAAAGGAAATCGTGGTCTATCATTTTTCACAAAATTAAAAAGTCCACACATATTTGCGGACTAATAATTGTAAACCAGCGTTTAGTTTTGCAACGCGTTATACAGTTTACAAGACGCGCACCTTTAAGAATATAATATTCGCCGACGTTACTAAACCGCACAACGGGGGGAACACAGCAATTAGGTAATGCCGTGTAAGACGCTGTAAACCGATCATAATATCAAACATCTTGAATCGTGGAGTGTCAAGTGCAAGGCAAGGATACTTGACAGGGCCACTTAAGTTGACGTAGTGAGGCTGAAATTGCGGGCGACGCGTACAGTTTTATTGGAAGTAATGGAAAATAAGCAACCTCTGTAAGAGGATGAGGATCACGGGAAGAAGTTATTACTATGTTACGACAGGGGAGCGCCGTGTAGACGGAAGATTCTAGCGAAATTCAGATTTAATCATCCGGAAGGAATTCCATGCACGGAGATATAAGGAGAAACCGAAACTATAGAATTGAGCTAAACTTTTCCTTGGGGGATTCTAGGTTTTTGACTTTACAGCGTATAGTCCGATTGATTTGGTTAAGAGAAGTTCAACAATCGAAATCTCGAGTCTAGATATTGATTTGTTGAAAAGTTGTGCACGTTCAAAGTTGACGAATTTTCAACGTCTTCACGAAGTTAATGCGCTGTGATACAACAGTAAACCAGCCTTAATTTTCGAGGTCAGGAAGAAACTGTTATGGTGCTAACTTGACAAAAACGCTGAAAAATCGACAAATTTAGATACGTATAATTGTTCAACAAATGAATTGCTATCAATCTTGTTAAACAACGGACGTATAGAAAGTAATACAGATTTTTGACATTAACTCGACAATTTGGTAACGTTTTATTCTAAATCGACATTTTGTTGGATTTTGATATTGTGATATTTAAATATATATCGTACATGTCGTGCTAGCGTCCATGTAATTTTAAGTGTAACTGTAGCAACAATTGCATTAGCTGTGTACATCCTTCGCCAAAGTCAATGTACAATTCTTTCCAATTTGCGCAATTCTATCAGAAAATTCCAATTTCCCGCGAACATCCATGATCCGTCTTCTTGCGTTCTCCGACATTAAAAACGGAGCGTTCCCGTTTTCCGCGGCGAGTAAAAAAGATTGTTGCGTTTGGAAAAAGTAGTCGTAAAGTAGCCGATCGCATCGCGAGCCCTCGAAGTGCCACGGGTTAACCCGGCAGTAATAAAAGTAAGATTCCACGGGTGGTTTTCATTCGGCGCGGGCCTGCCGGGTAGCGTTCAGGTGAGCGGAGGGGCCGCGTGCGTCGCGGAGTAAAAAGTAATTTTATTATCCAATTGCGGGGGTGAGGTCGTGGCAATCTTCCGAAAACGCCGCGCCGGGAAACGGGGACGAGCGCGTAAAAGACAACGCCCGAGCGTTGCCGAGCAAACACGCGAAAACCGAGGGCCCGGCGTCGCCCCCCCCCCCCCCCCCCCACCCCCCCCCCCCACCCCCTCCTCGTTCTGATTTAACGTATTCGCGTATCGTATTCATAAATCGATACAACGGGGCGAACGCGAGGCCAGAATTTATGGAGAAGAATGTATGTGGAAAAAGCACTGCTCTTTCTTACATGACTTTCCGAAGCCACCGGAATCATATTGTTATATCATCCGACTGGCGCGCGGCTGGAAACGCACTCTCGGCCATAGAGAACTGTGGAGAAATAATTCAAAGAGGAGAAGAAGAAGAAGGAGAAGAGAGGGAGAGAGGGAAGGTGAAGGAGAGGGTAATACACGAAAAGATGGGTCCCACGGCTCCCCCGATAATTTCAATTTCGATGGAAGTTTCTATTTATTCCCCGGCCGTATCGGTATTCGATTAATAACTATCGGCCGCGAAATAATACGATAACCGAGCCGGCGTAGGGACTACAAGCCGGCGGAAGATAAAAGCCCCGTTCCATAAGTCTAATGGGCAATGACGCGCGATAAGATTATCGGAATAATGTAACGTGAAATTGCATTAAATTTAACTCGATATCCATCGCGCTGAAAAATGCTGAAATCGTAGCGCGACGGAATCGCGGAACCATCCTGACGCCCTTACTCTCTCTCTCTCTCTCTTTTTCTTTCTTTCTTCTTCTCTCTTTTTCTCGATCTCTCCCGACACGCTCTTCCTTTCCTTTTTTTATCGGTACTCCGTTCCCGGTCAGGTCTCTCGAGCGGAGAAATATTTCATGGCTGACGCAACACTATTGGCCGGACGGAGACTTAATTTTGTTAGCGATTTATTCACGGAATTCGTCGCAATCAGCTTCGGCTGGAATTCGTCCGCGGTGTGATAGCTAGTTTTTCTGTTGACTAACGGCGAGCCGGAATTCCAGATCAACTGCGGATCCTTTATGCGCAATCGTAATTCGCTGATGAGATTGCAGGGGACGGAGAATTTTTAGAAAGTCTGTTTAATAGTGCACTGCTGCTTAAGATTCAATCGATAATTTCAGATTTTTTAGGTCTATTTTTTTTTACCTGAAATTAGTATGTACTTCGTTCTGTTCGTGCTTCTCACTTTAGGTTAGTATACTATAAGTCTCATTTTTGTTTTACACTTCAAATCAGTATACAATTTGTTTTGTTCTCGTTACTCGCGTTAAATTGTTATACTATAAGAATAATTTTTATGTCACACTTCATATCAGTGTGTATTTAGTTTCGTTCTTGCTTTTCATTTTAAGACAGTATGCTATAAATCTCATTTTTCACTTCAAGTAATTATATAATTAGTTTTGTCCTTGCTATTCACTTCGAGTCATTATTGTTTCGTAGTATAAGTCAGAGTAGTAACAATTAATTAATATGCCGCATAATGATAATGATTTAAACTATATTAACTGAACAATTAAGTTAAAAACTGACAATAAATAATTATCTTGTGTTCAAAACCTCGTATCTCCGATAATTATACAATTTTTTAATATATTTTTCTAATTATACGTTTAACAAGAAAGAAAACCTCGTATCATAGAATGATAAAGAATATGTCTGCCAACTGGTGATCAATTTCATCGGAGTCTTATGTTATTAAAAAATTGCCAAACATCATCTCTCGTTTTGAACCATTCACCCAATTTTCTTTCACTTGTCAAGCTAGTAAACCGTGAATTGAATTTATTTATTCAAAATAAATAGATCTCGCAACACAAGCAAAAGGACGCCAAACATTTCACCCTACTTTTAAAAGGAAAATAAGTGACTCTTCATACCAAAGATCCTACGAAGATGGATTATCAATATACTTTGTGGAAATATATAAAGAAATTCATGCACAGAAATAAGATTACATAAGTAACAAACACAAATAACAAACGAGATCTGAAGCAGCCGTTTTACATCGACCATAGGAATACTGCTCCAATGTATATCCATAAAAATCAACATAAAAGCAGAAATACCGGATACTGTATAAGTATAAGTCGCGAGGAAAGCAAAAGGATTGAAATGAATAAAATATTTTCCTATACAGTTTTTAAGTTTATTTCTAATCTGATTAAGAGAAGTAACAAAAGAAAGGTAATGAAGGTGAAAAGGAAACACACGTCGATGCAAGGAAATTAGATTGGATCGACAACGATGTTTAGCAGGGTGAATTGAAGATCAGCCTGTCTGGGCATCCTCTTTGAATTTCAACCGAGGAGAAGAGACTTCCTCTAACGAAAAGTGTCTTGCGAGTTAGTGCATTTAATAGAGTACGCTCAGGGCTATACGTGGTCTGTGGCTCTTGAAACCGTATCAGCCGTTAGTGGATTACTTTGCTCCGTGAAAAGAGCTCTCCGTCCTTTTTGGCTGTACTCTTTGAGGGACTGTTTGAAGAATTCAGATTTCTATGTATTTTGTGTGTCCGCATTGAATCGCGTTTATCCCCCGGATGAACTATTTAAATGCAAATTTCCAAGGGTTCGCGGAACCAAACACATTACGAATCGTATCCCCCTATTAATCACAGCCGGCTACGTGGCGTCCGCGGACTTCCCTCCGCCGAAAGACACGTAATTAAATTATTCGTTTAATCCCCTTAATTAAATAAATTCACAGTACCGGTAATGCTCTCGATTAACTTAATCTTTGGGTAAGGAGCAAGAATTATGTTGTACTCGGGCTCCTTACAGGGTGTGCGCAACCGCCTGGAATAAACTTTATGCGAGTTCGTTTTCCCCGCCATTTTCGTTTCCCATAATGTTCGAGCAGCCTAACTTCAGAGCCAGATTTCTGGTCATTCTTTCAGCGAATTGAATGGGTCTCGTTATAAATGTTAAACTCTCCTGAGGAAACGTTGAAACACCGGTGAACATCGCTAACAAGGTTTTCGTAAAACACTTTAGTATTATTGCGTTCGAAGAGTTATACTTGGATGCGTTTCAACCCCTTGCGCTACGACTTCTTTCACACTGCGTTGATTAGTATTTATTTATTCATAACACTGGCCTTAATAGGATCAGATAATTTTTGACTTCTGTATTACCTTTATTTACTTTCGTTCCTAGACTTTGATGACCGAAGAATCCAATTTTATTTCGATTTCGAAGAAATGAATAATGTTCACATTTATTAGAACTAGCATTAAATATTTACCACGACTCTGACTCGTTATTATAGCGCAAGGGGATAATATACTCATTGTATAAAAATTGAAAATATAATACTCTTCTCGAGCAATGTTTTATTCGCTCTGACCTATTTTTGCTGAAAATATAAGAATACAAATACTTGTTTTCTTTTGTTATAAGGGGTTAATAAATATTATAAAATTCGTGTTAAGATGACCAAGATCTTCATTTATAACTTTAGATGTTAGATTGGAACTTTACCAGCACCTTATTTAGGACTCCAGCTCACCTGCTTCGAGTCGCGTGTTAAAAAAGGGAGGATGTTTTAACACTTTTGACCGTAGGGTGCTCCTCTTGGACACTTCTTGGCTTTAAGGATACAGGAAAACCCATTAGCTGAGCCATGCTTGAATTTATGTAGGACATTTATTTTGCTTCGGATCGTATAATCCTTGGGCAATCTCGATATTTCTCTCATACCTTTTGCAGACAAAAAGTGCACAACCTCTGAGGATGGTTAAATCAAATAAATAATTGCTGCTTGACCGATGGTTCTAGGGTGTTAGAAAAGGAATAGTTTTCGTTATCAGCGAGGATATTTCTTCAGAGTGTTACATTTTCTTAATGTATGCTTCTTCTAATAGCATGCAGGGCGCAAGCCTCTACAACAATAGTATTTAGAATCAGACTTTGGATCTTTATGCAAAATAAAAGTTTTCTATATCTGACGTGGAGAACAGGTGTGTCATTTAAGAATCTTTTTGCTTGATCAGTTTGAGAAGTCGAAAATACTGCGTTGACATTTTTCAGTTATTATAATCCTTTAACCTCTTACCGTACTTTGGCGTTTCCGACTCGTGATGGAAATTAGTAGTAATAAATTATTAAGTATGGATATTATTCTGTTCTTTAAAGTTGGAATAAAATTCTAATCCCTTGTTATTAATATTTAAGTATTTAAGTATATTCAGACATGGAATAAACATTAATGTTCTGCCTCTTTTAATAAAATATACCAATTGAAAAATTTCAAATCGCAGCAACTGTGAAGAAAATGGTACGTCAAGGGGTTAAACAGTGTTGTAAATTGTGCTTGCTTATTTTTTTTATAAATCCATAAAGTTCATACTCTAGTTAATAATTCTTCTTAAACAGAAGAGAATTTTGTGGCTGATAAAGAAGTCCCGTATACTGTGGCGAATTTCATTCAAATTGTGACCAAAATATACAGATGTCTTTGATTAGGGCATTCGGTAATGTTTCTGGGGAACGAATCGGAAATCAAAATTATAAAAAAAGATGGCGGATTAGAAGAAACAGAAGCAATACGTCGAGAAATTATTAAATTGTACTTCAAGTTCAATATCTCAATGTTTCTGATCATGGAGAATTATAGTAAATTAGAAAAATCCCACTGATATAAAAAAGGAAAGTAATATTTATAAAAAAATTAATCATTTGACATAAATTATTACAATCACAGGTGTAGTACTTACACAATATCTATATATTAGTATTTACCACTTGCGTGAATTATTCATTCTACGTGTTTATTAACTTTATTCTTTTTGTTACTATAAATGACTATAACTCGACAAATAGCTAAAAGTAGCAGGTAAATGAAACGTGAGCGTATTTAATATACTTGAAAAATTATTTGAAAAAAATACTAATCGCTTGATCTCGATTGATGGACAACTGTTTCATTAACAAAAGGAAGTAAGTACATAGATCCTCCATTTCTATCTACCATAGCTTCAAAAAGTGGAATAAATTTATGATATTAAGATGTATATTATTTCTTAACTTAATAATCAAGATTATGCATTGTACACTACTATTATGGTCTCAAAAATCATCATTATTATTATTCTTTATTAATGAGCTGGTAAGGCCTTTCTGAGTTACATGGAGTTAATGTATTAGGTTGGGGAATAAGTTCGTAGCGTTTTTATATTTTCTCTTATTTTACAACGATTTGTTGCTGTTTGTCAAACTGTGCCATATTCATTCGATAGAGCTGTTTCTGCACTACAAAACTGTGTTGATCGTGTTTTTTGAGTCATTTCATTTTTTATTATTTTTGAGGTTATAACGGCAGACGGTTGACGACGACGTAATAACAATTCGAGCTGTCCGCTTGCAGATACATAGTTCGGACTAACCTTATAAATAGTTAAAAAATTTATAAATTGATAGAAAGCGATTACTTAAGTTTGCATGAATGTTCCTGAAAACGGACGTCCCATATAGACCGCCGTCTTCGTTATCTTGAAGAGCAGCATTATCAGCAAGGGTAGCGCGGATCTCCGCAAGAAAAGCCGAACAAATAGCAGCGAAGGGAACCGCTGACAGGGGAGCCCAGCCGGTGTGGAGCGTCTTCATCTAAGACGGTGCTTGCCTTTTCCTGTTTTCCACGTACCACGTCGAAGATAGATCCGATATCTTGGGCGTGCAATCACGCCGCGGCACGAAGTCGGCAACTGTTTTATCGGCGCCCTGATATCTAACTTCGGGCCACGGAAGAATCACAATCGTTCGGGACCCCGAGATCGATTCGCGCGCCACGGCTACTGGAAATAAACCGATAAGAGCTGTAAAAGCTGAAACGGAGGCAGACTGGAATCGGCCTAAACTTTGAACGGGCGTCGAGAGCTTGCGGATATATTTCGATGACCGCGTCCATAAAGAAATCCCCGTTTCACAGACCCGTTTCATACAATGTCCGACGCGCGTCATTGATTCTCCCTCGTTTCTCCTCTCCCTCCATCACTCTCTCTCTCTCTCTCTCACTCTCTCTCTCTCTCTCTCTCTCTCTCTGTCTGCCTCTCTTTGTCTCTCTCTTTCTTCCTCTCTTGCCCGTGTTCTCCCTCCACTTACCGCTTTCTTTCTCCGTCGATTAAGAGGTTTTTTGTTCATTGAACCGGCGACATTATTACTCCCGTTGTCATTGCCGCAATTCGTTCTTCTTGTTACGCCCGATGTGACGCGTCGAGCTTCAGTCGAGGATTGCTCTAATTCGCTGATCGAACAAGGCCGAGTAATTGGCAGTATTGTTGGCTCGCCAAAGTGATTTTATTAGGCTCGCGCGACCAAATTTGCCAGCTTCTGTTACCGTAAGAACTGCATCACCGGGTGTCTGTTCTCTTGTTTCCGTGTTACTAGAACTTCCGCTTGTGGGTAGGACTATGACGATTTCTTAATAAAAACGAATTAATTAAAAAGATAAAGACTACTATCTTTATCTATTTATTTAAAGAAATTCTTTTTGTATATGTCCTCTTCCGTAGAATTTCTAACAATCGAGACAAAATTAAATCAAGAGGAAATGAAAAATCAGAGCAAAAAATTAAATGAGGAACGAAATATATTTTATACAGTATCTACGGTTTATAAATTAATAAAAAGTTAAATAAAACTCACTAATTACTAGATCGCAGGTCTGTATGGAAAAGTAAAAATTGTCTGCGCCAGCTGAAAAATGCAGGAGCACGGCAGACATGCTTTTCAATAATTGTAATGACCTATAATAATATAGTATTTGTAAATTCTTTAAACGTCTCGTCTGTCATAAATTGTATCTACTTATCTTTGCCGCGAATGCAGACGCATAATTAGATTAAACGCTGACGAGAAATTAAACTAAAGTGAGACAGGAAACGTGACGTAATAATGGATTACAGCTAATCGAATAATAATTTCAAACGTTCGTGCTCGTGAAAACGATGTGTCGTCAACGGAAGCGGCGGTACGAATTTCATAAATTTCGACGTCGTTGTACGTCGTTGAACTTTTATTTAGCAGCGGGAGCGTTTCGGTCGCGTTGCTTTACGCGAACGCATCTGCAAGGAACCGAACGAGCGCGTTGGAAAAAAATGGCGGCGATTGCGAACCAAAATGGTAATTGAAGTATCCGGATTCAGGCACGTCGCTCTTAATCGGTTTTACGTCTAACTGCGTACATTTAAACGATTGCTCGTAAAAACAAGCGCCCCCTGTCCGTGGCGCGGTAGGCATTTATTTCAACTGTTTTGTGAATCGTAGCCAGTTAGCTTCATCGGATTAAAGAGAAGCTGCCGCTGCGAATGAATCAGATGAAAAAAAGAGGGGGGCGGCTGACGCGAACGGACGTTTGCGCGACAATGACAACGGAAATATGTGGTATTGTTCGACGAGGACGGGATTAGGAAGACGTATTGGTCGATGGACCGGATAAGACGAACTTTTTCAACACGCGCGCATTTGCCGCTGTGAAAAATACCCGGCAAACAGAATTTACGAACCCTCTCACGATCGTTCCACAATTTTCGAAACCGAGATTATTGAAAGTGGAACATGTTTTTTTCAATAGAACATTTTCTTTCATCTCAAATTTCGTCGTTGATATTTTTCGTAATTTACTCTGTATATGAAAATTGTGAAATTATGCTGGAGAATTATAGCTACGGATTAACGAATGACATGGAGACTGTATTATCGAAGAAAATTTGATAACGTTTTCATTAAAAATATAATACGTTTCATTCTAATTTAAAAGTTAAATTGCCAATATTAAATTAACCATGTATTTTCAATTAACCATTATTATTTTACCATAGTATAATATAACCACACCTGTATTTTGAAGTTTATTTTGTAAAATATGACAATGGCACCATCACATCCAGTGGCGTTTGACGTTCAAAATTGAAATTATGAATTAAATTCATTTTCATTAACAACGCCTTTTAACAGAAACGTTTGTTACAAGTGTCTAGAGCACATCATCGCAATTAAACAATTAAAAGTAAAAATGAAATATAAAAGAATGGAATACTAATGTTACATGACATTTAAATAACTCTTTACATGTGACGGAGAATAACTTTTAAATTGCTACGGTCTCTCTGCTCTAGCAAACAAGGATATTTTCTATACAGCTTGCTTTAAACAACTGTGAGTTTCATTGAAGTTCCCCTCTAGTGGTTAAAAAGTTATAAAAATTTGTTACCGAATTCTCCAAACCGGAGAATTGTGGCGTGCAATTGCCACAGTCTTATGAGCTGCAATAAAACGCGTAAAGCGTCTAAAACTATTTTTCCGCGGACATCGGCCGAGTTTGTTCGATATTCGGATATTCGAGTTCCTTTTTTTCTTCTGAGCACTCGCGGTCGCCCGAGGTCCGTCCAATTTCCTCGGCGGGCTTTTGCGCGCGTCAAACGGCTCCGGCATTGTGCCGCGAAACATGTTTCTCAATCAAACAGACTTCGCGATACGCAATATAAACAAAACATTCAATCAAATGCGCCGTAATGGCAATTTTCTAGGAGACCGGCGATCTATTTCACGGTCCACGGTTTTTGGTGAATTGTTTACGGTAGAGGTGATTAAAACAACAGCAAAAGAGAGAAAGACGGACAGAGAGAGAGAGAGAGAGAGAGAGAGAGAGAAGAAGAGAGAGAGAGAGAAGGAGAGAGAGGGAGAAAGAGAGAGAGGAAAAAAAGACGGCCACATGGAAAATAAATGCTGCCGATTTTGCACGCGGAAGACACGACAACCTAATTGCCTGTAAAATGTCGGCTCGCACGAGCTGGCTAGTGACGTGCGGTTGGCGCGTGTACAAGGACCGTCTGATCCTATATTTACGTTTGCGAGCTATCGGCTATTGCGCAAAATGACGCATTGCTAATTCGATGTTTCGCGTGGTCGATCATTCGGTGTTAAAGAGAACCGATGGGACAACCAGATTTACTTTAATTACTTGCCTCGCGTTGTTATCAGTGCCGCGAACACGCTGTACCCTTTTATCCCAATTTTTACTCGATGACGTACAGAGCAGCAGTCATTTTAGGACGATAAATATTAATTTCAGTTATATTATACGATCATATATTGCACCGTATATATTATCTGTTATATTGTGTACCGAATGAGTCATTTAACTCTTTTACCGTAATTTTTCTTCTAAATTACATGTTGTATTAGGTTGGTGCATATGAAATGTTAGATGTTTAAATGAATATATGAAACTATATCTTTGTCAAAAGTTGTTGATTTAATCAAAATATGCCCCGTTTGCGGACGTTTTCAATATGCGGACGTTAGAGACTATTAACCCTTTGCGCTCGAAGGCACTGCCACTGGAAATCTGAAATAAATCTTCTGACTTATAGTATTTCTATCTTATGCGATAAAGTGCATTTTATTAGGTTGGTGCATATAAATACTATATACTATTTATCCTGTATGAATACTACATACTATTTAGCCCGTAAAAACTGTCCTAAATGTTTAAAATAGTGAAAGTCGCTTGGCGAAAGATCTATATTTTATAAAATTTTATATTTTACTTAATTTAATTTCGCAATTGTTTTGTACGACGTATGCGTAGCTTTTACGGGCTAAACGGTATGTAAATGGAGACTGAAAAATTCCATGCTATGGTTCATTGATCCGAAGAATCAGAATTTCTTGAAGACAGACATCTATGAATTAAACTCGCGTTGGGAAAAGTGTATTGAAACAAATGTGGCACATTTTAATTAAATCAATAGTTTTTGAGAGAAGATATGCAGTTTTATATACTCACTTAAAAATCCGATATTTCATATGCACCAACCTAATATAAAAAAATTTTTCGAAAGAAAGTTGCGTAGTATAGGAAGGAGTATATACACAGCAACAATTAATTTGTTAATATTTTCTATTTATAAACAAAGTGTTGTCAAATCTTTCAAGAAACTAACAGACTTGATTTTCGAATAAGAATTACGAACGAGAAGAATTAAACGAGATCGAAAAGATTGAGCAATTCCTAGTAAAAAAAATTGATGTCGCCAGTTAACAGACTGATTCCAGCACCGCTGTATAATTATCTCCGCGCGGGTTGATATATTGCGGAAATGTTCCGTAAATGATTACGCTTGCCGATACTTAGCAGTCGCGTTCATGAACGTAAACATTTCAGAAGTCGCTGGAAAAGTCGGACATGTCTCGCGGTAAATTGAAATATTGATCAAAGTACATTTTGCCGGCTCCTCTGGATTTCCTTACTCCTTTGACAAAATCTAGCCATGCAAGGAAAGTGTTTATAGAGGGAAGTTTCCCGAAGATTGCGCGATGCATCATTTCGTTAGTTTAAAATACGACCTAAAGGTCTCGCTAGAAGATTTACCGGAGGGAGTAGTGTTCAGACCGGGGGAAAGTTCTCAGAAGATTGTCCGTTGGCCCATTTCGTTGATGCAAATTCAATTTGGAACGATTGTGAATCAAATTTGTGTCTGGTTAAACAAGTTCTCTCTTAAACAAACGAGCTTCTGATAGAAAGACCGGCAAAAGTTTCGTGGAAATCAACGAGTCCGAACAGTTTGACATAACCTAACAAATTGCACCGTAGAAATTTTTAAATGCGACTTTGCGTTGATCACTGAACCTCGTATTAGAGAAAAATGGTGTTCGTTGATTTATTCCTATAGATAATTTCCAGTTAATCATGTAATGTTATATAAATAAGAATTACGTCGATTTTAAAGCGTGCTATTTTTTGTCCCTGGATGTAATTTTTCGTTATTAAACTCATTATTTTGTAAATTCGTAATATTCTTATTCTAAGCCTCTTATTTTATAAATTCGTAATATTATTATTCCAAGCTCGCACTTTTATAAATTCGTAATTTTGTAAATTCGAACCTTCGAATGATAAAAATTCCGTCCGAGGGGCCGCGACGGGAATTTTTCGCTACAGTAAATGCAGAATGAAGCGAGTAATTGTTGTCTCAGGGCAGAAAATAAAAGTCGATAATTGGACTTGATCCAATGCTCCGCGGTGTTGGAAAACTGACTGGACGACTATAGGCGTCGACGAAATGACGACGTCAAATTAAGCGCTGTCTAGGCAAACTTAGAGTTGCCGAGAAGTGGAAGGCGATCCGCCGAAACTTTAAACTCGATATTCGTGGACGGTGCTCTTCTCGTTAAAAATCGTCTCGCTGACTCGCTGCGTCTGGAAGTTCAAACAATTTTACGAACGTTTCGCTCGAATCATTCGATCGATAAAAACAGAGCATGTTTTTTCAGTGTCCTATATGTTATTACTCGTATCATAACTATCGCGAAAATAGCGTGATACGAGCACATGAACATAGCCGTTCACATAACTTAGTTATGAAGACAAGTAAATAAAGCTGCGGCTTGCGCTAGCGGAGCTCGCCTCCCATTGGTCAACGTTTCCTTTTAATAACTTGTTAACGATGCGTCGGAGAAAATTTTAGTAAAGAAATTGATAAAAATAAAAAGATCTTCGTTTTGAATTTTTATCTTTCTAATTGTGAGGAGAAGAATGCATATACTATAGAATTTTGTTCAAAGAGTCGCAGAAAATGTATACAGAATTTCCAGAAATATTGGTTTCATAGAGCCAACGACTTTCCAACAAATTTTTGCGTTTTTCGCCAGCTCGGTCGAAATCAGCTCGTAGCAAAATCGATAATCGTCGTCAACTGAAATCCGGGCTGCATCGAATTTCACATTGTTCTGTCCCAGATCCGGGACGCTACATTGTCTGAATGCCTAAAACTGGCAGTCGTTCCCATCCTGGGAAGTAAGAAGTCGGGGAACGGAGTTTACGTCAATGTAAGCAGAAGTTTCGGGCAACGTCGTCGTCGTCGGCGTCTGAATTAAAAGGAGACTGACTCATGGTACATCATGAAATTTGTCGGCAGATAGCGGCGGGCGGTAACTCGCAACAACGGAATGGAGTCGGGGTATTTATCAGGCCGCGGAACACGTGACGCGGAAACTGACGGGGCCGTAATTCGATGTTTCGCGGCGGCTCTAATCTGACGGAAGGAAGAGCCATCGCGTCTTCCGGGAGTTAAACGCTAGTTAGACGCGCTTAACATCCGTGGGAGGACTCGTCGAAACTTTAAACTTGATTCGTCCTACACAGTCGTCGCGGAATTCGTTTTCGAACCCTTCGCCCACTTGCCTACGCCTGCGTTAGGAACGCCCCCCCGCCGACAGCCGCCTGCCTCCATTGGAACACCCGTCACGACGCGATGGTAAATTGTAATTAGACTGCGGATTTTATGCAATTGCTGCATGCTGCAAAGCGCGGAACGCGAACCGGTCGCTTCGGAGGACCTTAATAACTTCTTTCGTATCGCTATCGTTGCGAAGTAACGGCTATAAATATTCATTTACGGGAGGCGTATTGTTTTCAATAACAATTCGCGATTCTTTGAAAATACGTTTTGTAATTGTAAAGCTTCGAGGAGCAGTCGTTTCTGTTCTTGTCAGTCAAATTAAGGATGGAAGAATGGAACTGACGCTGTAATCCAAAAGTGTTCGGTCACTTGTATGTTCGCGCCTATCAGCGAGGTAATTTTCAGTTAATTTATTTGCTAATTGTTTAATACGTTGTTTCTAATGGTTATGTCTTTATAGAAAAACTTGAGCAATACTAACAAATTACATTAACGAAGTACTAGGTTGGAAGCTATGAAACGGGCGTCGTAGCTGAACACAAACTAGACAAGTACACCCGTTTCATAGTTTCCAACCTACCAGCTAATGTGAAGCTTATTTTATATCTAAGATTTTTATATTTTAAATCTTACACTTTAATTTTATTTTTATATTTTACTATGGTAATATACATATATGTTCGTTTGATTCAGCTTGACGATTTTGGGATAATAATTTGAAATTAAACAGAAACTTGAATAAAAATGTCAGAATGAAATATCGTATCTTTAAAAAAAGGTTATGTCAAGGTGATTATGTTATATGTGTTTAAAAAGAGGTTGTTCTATCATCCAGTACAGATGAAGAGAATTTAGACTGGTTGACTTCAATGCTGTCTATTCAACAAACATTAGTTTAATTTAAAAAATTGTTAAATATATTGTTACCGATTTAGTATGCTATTCGTCTGCATTTGTTAACACATTGATTGCGGAAACCGTACTTTTACATTTTCTTCAGAGTAGCGCTTGAACGCGGGTCACGTAATAGTAAGTACTTTGTATACTTGCGTCGGTAAAGCGGCTATCATATAAATAAAAGTTATTGTTTATTTGTATCATTAGGCGACGGACTAAATAAACGTACGAATATTTCTTAGAAGTGCGATAAACTGTATGGTAATAATAATAATATATATGGTAATAATAAAAAAACAAGACAAAAATTAATTACGTTTTACCTCTAACTAGATTCATAACCTAGACTTGCAAAGCAGGAATCTATATACTATATATAATTGTCAACACACTTGTTACGGTCACTTAACAAAAGTACAAAAATATATCCAAGTCTAAGGATGAATGATTAAATATCTTTATAAATAACTAGCAATGACAAAAAAGCTCGGATACGGATCTATTTATTTTTGCTCTAGAATCATCTAAAATAGTCTGGATGAAATTGGCGACTCCACAGGTGTGATATCTCCTTGAGAGATCTAATTTTATTTTCGTCCTTTTTGCTGTCCGTCACTTAATACCTCATTAAGATTCAATAAATGCGAAGCTTTCTAAGTAATATTTAACACAGTTTTATGCGTACGATTTTAAACAAAATATCGAGAACATAAAGAACGTATTGAGGTAACAAAGTATTTATCGTCATCTGAACAAAGCGATGCTATATTTTATAAATTCCATCGGTCGCGAGAAAAAGACCGAGAAAATGTGTACGAGAACTCGGTAAACTTCGTATTGCCGGAAACATGTGGCAACGTGGTGAAACATGAATGTTTTTTCAGGCCGGCATTTTCGCCGGTTGCGAAAAACCGTGTGCAACGTTTCAGAATGACTCGCAAAATAGTGCCGGCATACAGACAGTATTCTTTTGTTACAGAATTCCTTTTCCTTTCATTCTCAGGAAAAGTTGTTTCACGAAGCGGCCTCTTTTCTTTTCCCCCCTTTGAGGACGAGATCATTGAGCTTCCCCGTTGAAAACTGTTCCCGCTGCCAGTGACGGACGAAAATTGTGGTTTCGCATTCGGTGCCGGGAAATTCTACAAAAAAAAGAAGGAGAGGGGGCGGGGGGGGGGGGGGGGGAGAAGAAAAAAATTAATCGTTCCGCGTGGAAACGTTCATAGAAGGAAAAGGTAAATAGCCGTAGCCAAATAGTTCCCGCGAGTTGAACAGGTCTTGACGTGAACTAATGATGTAGTGATCACCGGGAAGATTGGAAACGAAAACCATTTTCTTCTTATTTACACAGCTGCATTAGGGAACCAATATTGTATTTCAACCGGCATGATTGTCAAACGCGATGTTATGTAACGGTGGGAGAAGCTGAACCATTTTATTACTCGTCACTGACAGTTTTCCAGTTCCCTTTACAGATTTTTCCTAGAATTGAAATTTCTACTTCAAAATTATTTATGAAAGAATCAATCACATTTCATACATTATCTTGTAATAATATTTCACGTTATTTCTGAATCAATTGCAACAAATAAATATTAACCGCGAATTTATTTATACTCTTAATAATTACAATAAGCTGATAACAACGTTTATGTAATGATAATAATAATGTAATAATAATTATAATATAATGTGTGAAATCTATACACGCTAAAATATTGAAAAGACAATTAAGATAAATTATAAAGTTAATATGAATTAATTTATCCGTAAATTATTTTAACGATACATTTGGTCCATAAACGATACTCATATCAGTAAACAATAAAACTCTTTGTTGCTCACAATGAAGAAAACGTGACGTACGCCAACGTGATACTAATTCACTCGTATAACGCCATCACACTTATTTACGGTTTTCTCATAAAAACATGAAATCTGCATTTTTGCGTATTTCCTAGTCCTATTATAGAAACGTGTTTCTTTCGCAATTAATAAAAATTAATAACGACGGTGAAGAATTTTTAGAATATTTCTCTCGACGGTAGTGAAAAATACTAAGCAATAAACTGACGAGAAGCTTCTACGCGCAGATAAATCTAACAAAAAATGACGCTACTAAATTCTCTGCGCAACAAAGAAACTAGTAAAGCAATTTATACAATTTTTTGCATAGAGCCCGAATAGGTTTTGTCACTGTGTGCATTGGTTTCTGCATAGTGACAAACATTTGTGCAGTAAAAGCGGAACGCTGGAATATTATTCTTCATGGCATTGTTCTTTGCTGTTCTTTGATAACTGTAACAAAAGACAACGAACGTTTATAGAAGTTATTCTGTCAAAATATATAAATATATTTTACCGATAAATAATTATTAAAACAATAATTTATTACGACCAATTTCTATAATAAAATATTTTCATGGGATCTCTTATCACTTGCGGAATTTTTCATAATAAATAATATTTATTTGAACATTGCGTAAACAATTTCTTGGAATAATATGTTTTCATTAACTTAAATTGATAATTTTTAATAAATTCATCTAAAACAGCTTACTATTTTCTATGTAGAATTATTAAAGAAAAATATCTTCTTCAACAAATACAACAAGAAATATTATAAAAGAAAAAAATGTCTCTTGAATTAATAAACTTTGTTCGCAAATAACCTAACATTTTCCTATGAATAGAAAAAGTTACATCGAACAAACTAATATATATTTGTACAAAAAAATATTTGAAAAAAAGAATAATGTTCCACCTGAAAAATATTAAAAATCTCTAAAAACAATGCTTGAGCATGCTATTAGCCATCGTGTAACAAGTACTTCTTTCTCGGTAGCGTCTTCAACTCGTTGAAAATAACGGACACATTTCAAGTCCCATTCTCGGGTACTTAACTCACCCCGCATTGTTATCTGACCTCCCGCCGTCATTGTTTCGTCGAGAATGTTATTTCGAAAGGCTTTGCCGCGGCGCAAGGATCTCGTGGCATTAATCGCCGTCCCAATTATTAAATGTTGTCGGGGGGTGGCGGCGGTAGTGGGGGCACTGCGGACGATAGTCTAGACGAATCTTTTTTCACCGGGAGAACAAATATTTTCCTTGATTGCGCCCGTGCCGCTGACACGCACAATAGCGGCTTATACGGGGGATTAGCCGCGTAATTCCTGAAATTAATTATACGACGAAGGAAAGACCGAGGGCCGGGCCAGAAGGGAATGACGTGGCGGGAATAGAGGAAAAATTAATGAGCTCGTAACGGCATAATCGGCGGTGTTCGCCGTTAAACTTATACGTCGGTTCTGCAATGTTGAGGGAGGGGGGGGGGGGGGGGGGGGCTTCAGAGACGATTTAGCAAATCGTGCGTCAAAAATCACAAGAAATACATTTCCGAGAAGGGGAAACATCGTCCCCGGGATCTTTAATCGTCTGCACGGTGTCCCTTTCTAGCAGAACAATAAACAGGAAGAAAGTTGTGGGAAAGGAGGGCTACGAATGGAAAAGACATCGATGCCAAACACGTAGGAAGCAGCAGTAACTATATATATATATACATACTATTATATACCAAAATACAATTGCAATAAAAGCCAGAAAATGAGAGAGAAGATAAAAGAGTCCATTTAATTAGAAAATGTTATTACAATAATGATAATATTCTAATAGAAAGAATTAGACTGATCTTATTTAAAATATTTAAGGTGAAACTACCACTCGAAATTAGGATGCTAAGTAATGTTTTATTTCAGTATTTAGTAATTAATTTATCGGTGATCTACATAATAAAATAGCTCCAAAGAATTCTTGGAACTGCTGAGACAATAATTGCGTGTCTGATCATGATTTACCGGATCTACTTCACACGAATGCAAATATGATTGATCTCCTAAGATAATATAAACAATATTGTGTTATACACATTTCACTTATCGTTTCATGTAGAATGATTCCAGCTAGAAACAAGAATTAAAGGCTACGTTGTATAAGTTGAACGTGTCTTCAATATTCAATTTAATTATCCAGTTTATTTTATTATATATCGTTTGACTTTTGGAAAACAGACTTCCTGAATTTATTATTCCTTGCCCTATAATATCACGTCACATTTATTATGTAAATTTAGAATATACTCCGATAAGAAAGAGTACTATTCACGTCTCTTAAATTGAAATCGAAATTTGCTACATTCTAATGTTAACTATAAATATTGTTATGTCTAAACCTATTATTATTCGCTGTAGATTTAATTATTTATTGATAAACAAATTATTTTGTATATATAGAAATAATTATTGAGTGTTTCTATGACCACTTTAATAGAAGGGTTGATCACTGTAATATCCAATCAATAACTGTAATTTAAGGCATTTACTAATAAACAACGTTTTTAATATTTCTATTCGTGTTTTATACAAATTTTTATTGTTTGATTTTAACGGTAAATAATTCTTTTCTATCAATTTTGTAATACTCGCGCATGAACGCTGTACGCTACCCTCCAACCAGTAATACTTCTCGAGCTGTCACATTGTTGCAAATGGTCAAGAAAAGTAAACGATTATACGAAACAAAAGAGAGGGAAGAAAAAGCAAGACCAACGCCGAAAGAAACGCGACCGTGCGTGATGCTTCAAAATTTATTTGCCGTCTTTGGGACAGCTGACTCGGACTGTTTGTTTACTTCGCGCCACGCAAACAAAATGTCACGTTGCTCGCCGTATATCCCCCGGCCCGGCAGACGAAAGAAATCCGGCGTCGCGACGGGCTGTGCATGGTGGTTCCTCCGCTGATTACGTTTGTGTAAGTCCGGTAAACAGACCCTGTGGCTCATAACGGCTGATATTACTCTCCTAATTAATTGCGCGGAAAAAAGCACGGAGTAGGGGCGGGGCTGAAAAGGAGAGGGCCGGGAAGGTGGCGGGCGAAAAGCGTGGTTAAACGCAGGCGTAAAAATAAACGAGCCCTTGCGAGAACGTAATCGGAGAGTAATTTCCAGTGGTAAAACGTGCGGATCGCTAGATGCGGCTTCGACCTGCGAACCAGCCCAGTTTAATGGCGAACCGGGGATCGCTTTTTTCGACCAGCTTTTACCCACGTCCTTGATTATGCGATACACTCAAAGCCGACCCCGGACTACTGTGCTACCGCCTTTAGTCCACCGAGCTTGAATAGTTTTGAAAGAAACGATTTAAATTATTTATCCTCTAGAAGAGTTTATAATTATGGTATGCAAATGGAGAAGTGTACAGAAGCTTAATTTATGTTACGGGAAGAAGGTAATAGTTGATAAGTATTTACGATAAGAATATTCTTATAGTTTTGTTGAGGTTAGTACACTTACTTTACTTTTAAAATTTTTTTGAGAAAGTTAAACATTAAGTCAAACAATTTTCACTAGGATTCCGTTGTACGAACCTTAGAATGTCCAAAATAGATATCTTTTCTTAAAAAATTCTTCGATTGACCCGATTTATCAATAATTTTTACAACGGTTTGATACAAATTACCACCATCTCAATAAACAATGACATCTTTAATTATTTTCTGTAAAAAATGTGAAAATTGAATCAAACATATTTTTATTGAATCCTTGTTACAAGAACCTCAAGAAAAAATATTTATTTCGCCAAAAAATTGTTTGATTAACATAACTTGTTTTAAGCCTGACAACTACAATATTTCACTGTATAGCAACAACATCTAAACATCCAAAAAATATTATTAACTATCGAATAATTTTTTGATATGAAAAATGGCAGATTCGGAGTTTGTTACGCGAATCTTAAAGAGTAAACAAAATTTGTTTAGCGAAAAAAATGAGCATGTTCGTTCAACGTAGAATAGCCGAAATATTTTCTGTGAATAAAGAATGGACTATCAGCGCGGCGGCAACAATAGTAACAAATCGGCAACGAGGACACCGCGGTGAATCCAATAATGGCGGGGCTGTTTAAACGCAAAACAAATTATCCCTTCCGCGGGTCCCCCGTGACGTAAGTAGCCGGCATAAATCGCGCCGCGTATCATACGCACGCGTGTGTATACCTGTGTGCGTCGCGTGTCCCGCGCCGTGCATGCAGATTTCATTTATAAAATTAATCACGGTCTAACCTCATGAAATTTGCCTCGCCGTGGCTTTCGCGTTACTAAATATTTGGGCTTAATTAGGAACGAAGACGCAGCTATGCTTCAACCCGCCTAATGACATATTACAGCGATGAAGTGTTCTGATATTCATTTAAAGAACTTGCGATAGATGCTCGTTATCGTCAATGTTTGCAATTTAGTTCTTTAACGTATCACTGTATCAAAGAACACATAAATTGCATAAAATAATAATGCAGCCGAGTAAAACATAAGTAATAATTTTGTGAATAATATATTGTTACGGTAGTGTGAAATTATGATAGCAATGAGCTGCAATTTGAAATGGAAATAAGAGTGGAGAAAAATGGAAGCTTGTTAAATCACAGTTCATTAGAGATATAAACCTATGTTAACGCATTGTTGCCAACGATAAACTTATAATTTTCTAAAATCCGCAATTTACAGTTAAAAATTTCTTAATAAAATAGTTAATAATCGAGGCTTTGCACCGACAAGTCGTCTCCAGTAATATTATTTAATAATTTAAATGCCGCGAGGAATAGTAATTTCGATAGTAGTATTTTTGATATTTAATAAAAAAAGATGTGTTCATCAACAATGAGGTGCCATCACAGTATACCAGAAAATCGTAATATACTAACAAAAATTTTAACATAAATATTCTGAAAACTTTTTGTCTGTCGGATAATGGAAATCGGTCAAACGACCAGGAATGTAACATTATATTACGAATTGCACCTACTTGCCTGCTGAGCGTATCCTTCACGGATAATACCTAATAAAACATGCGTCCTGAGATCGTTATAAAGTTCACACGAATTCGTAATTAATTAAATTACAGAACCGGTTTTAGGCGCGTATCTCTCCCCTTCTCTCTCCTTCTCTCTCTCTCTCTCTCTCTCTCTCTCTCTCTCTATCGTTCGCGCGGCACCACACACCTGTCTTTCGATTATCCGGGGCCGATGACAACGACTGGCGCCGCCGTACCCTTTACATTCCGTACCGCGTACAAAGAACCGTTTCCCCCTTTGTTTTCCATTCACCTGGAAATCGGGGGCCATTTTCGCAACGCGAGGACTCCGATAAATTTGCGAGGACACGTTATTAACTGCGAACGCCGCGAACATTCCCTTGACATTTTACAGTCGCGCGGGTCCCGAATATTTCCAGCGAATCGCATTATCCCGGGGACGGCTCGCCGCGGCTAGGGCCGGTTTTATCTGCCCATACCGATCAAATTGGAGGGGAACCGGACACGAATTCCCCGTGTTCGAACACGAATTTTCGGACGATCATAATCGTCCCGCGCCGCGTTTACGCACGCGAGACCGTGTCACGGACGCGACCGACGCAAAAATCGCCTATACGGTTCACCGTGCGCTGCTTTCCATTTCTATAAGAAATTAATACTTTTTCAGGCTGTAAATTCCATTGACGTGCTCGAATAAGGTTCGTGGAAAAACTAATGTGTGTACTGTGACTTTAAAACTATTTTGAAAAGGTTGATAAATGTTAAACGTAAATTACTCTTGTAGGATTTGATAGCCAAATAAGAGCATGTATGTACGTATATTATGACCTTATTTTTCGGTCATTGAAATTTTATGAAAAAATAATTTATGTAAAATTTTACATTGATCGAACAACGAGAAAACGTGTCGCATTGAACTTGGAATTTTGTTAATTTTTGTAATTCATTTATCGTCATTATAATCTATCGCTGTAATACATTTTTGTACCTCTCCAAAATTAGTTTTTTCGCGCTTCATATGAACATAGGAAAAAATATGATTACTTCAAAAAGAATTCATGATTCTGTACTTTTAAAAATTGATTTTGAAGAAAAAACATTTTTCTGGCATTACATGCGTTTTATTAATCAATATAACGTTTATTTAAGAAACCTTTTCATATGCTCACAAATAACAAAGGTATACATATAGATATTTCAAATTAAAGCAAGTTATCTTTACATATTAGAATACATAGCATAAATAAAAAGTAATTCTAAAATCATTAATAAGCAGAAATAAAACTATAAAACGGTATAATCAAAACTGTTCACTCTATGCTCGATTAAATCAGTGCTCACGATTCACACGTTCTTCTTTAACACGTTGAACGCCGCGTCACCCAAATATGGGTGACACTAACTGACCAATCTTGAAAATACATTTTTATTGTAATATATTTGAATAAATTGAATTTAACTAGAATGTTTCGAATGCAAAGGGGTTCTAATGCAACCTCCTTTGATAAATATTAACATGTTATGTTAACATAATATGTTTTAACTATGTGGGGATTTTAGTGGTTAATTGTCGGCAGTCAATGTGTTAAACAATAAAGTAGCTGGACGCGTGACTCGAAAGCCGATTCGTTTATTTAACTAACGCTGTCATTTGTTGGAGGAGCCCGGAATATTCAGGCGCAAAGTCTGAAAAGATCCGACCCTAAGAAAAACGTGCTCAAAGAGCCCGACTGTTCGTTTAGGTAAAGCCAAGCTTAGGGGGGTTGTTGCGTATAATTACCGGGGACATTGTTTGGTCGATTTTATGGAACGCTGTCACGGGAATGTAGTGTTTTAAGAAGTTCCCCCACCGGTCTCTGTCCCTTCCGCGCGAACGACGGACCATCGCGTATAAATATTTAATATCTTTATTGCACGTTGATCCTTTGAGATCACCGTCGAGCAGTTTAAATATTCAAGGAGGAATTGTATTCCCAACGATGCATACTGCAGGGCCACTGCGTGAGAGGTCGAATGATATTCTTCGAGAAATTCCGCCGTTCGCTCGTTGCCGTGAGAAAGTTTCTCTTCCCTCTCTCTCTCTATCTCTCTCTCTCTCTCTCTCTTCCCCCCTCTCTCTCTCTCTCTCTCTTTCTCTTTCTCTAACTCTCTCGCGCTCTCTTTTTCTCTTTCTCCTGCTGCCTTTATCACGATTCCCTCTCTCTCTCTCTCTCTCTCTCTCTCTCTCTCTCTCTCTTGCTGTCTTTATCGCGATTCTCCTTCTCTCTCGGTTCTCTCTCGGTGGCGAAGCTACCGGGCAACAAGCATTTTATTCGCCCGGACGTTTCGCGGCCCTCGAGACTATCGGCTACGTTTTATAATTTCATGGGAGCGCCGCGGTACGCCACGGGAAAACAAGAGATGTGCAACGAACCTGCAGCTTTTTTCTATTAAAATATTTTGAATACAGGGAACTACGACTAGACCGCCAACATTTACTACGGCACCCCGTGCGATCGCATAAAACTCGACGAGCCAGAAACGGTCGCAAACAAATAAATTCTTTTCAACCGTCTCACGACGTTCGTTAGAAAAATACAAATGAGCCTAATGTATTCAAATAATTTTCAACGATCATTCTCAGTGGATACTTTTCTGTTGAAAATATTATGTTGCGGTTTAATTGGAAACTCAGAGCTATTGGTATAATACATTTTTATTGTACGGAAGAAGTTTGAGACATTTCGGGGGACAATCGATTTCCTTTATCTGTACATTTTTGTAATTTCTTTCAGCATAAAAATATTTTTCAATGTTTTGCAATGTTTCTATTTCTTTTTATTTTTCATTCTTGTGGATAAAACATGAATAAACTATTAAAATAAGCTGTGAGATTCGAGCAATCGTGTTCCTTACAAAATTTGGGAGAATTTACCATATTTATATAATTACGTTATTAATGCTTAATGTACAGAGTAAATATTCTCCAGTTATAGTTTGTTTACACTATTTGATTCAATTTCCACGTAATTATCATTATGTATCCTACACCTCCTACTCGATTCTTTTAAAAAACACATATTTTGGTATAATATTTTACTGTAAAAATGTCTAAATTTCTGTTGAGCTACACAAAACCATATAGAGGATATGTAGATTTATTTAAATCGTAGCTGGTCGCATTTTTCCATGCACATTCTCTTGGATAAAGAACAAAGCTTTCAACTATCCGAAAGCATCATTTAAACTTCTTTCAACAAAACATTGACTTTTTATATCTAGATCTACAATAAAAAGTTTAACAATATGTTTTATAGGTCTCGCTTATTTATACATAAACTTCTAATTTAAGCAGTAAATTTCTATAGTTTTTGTAGTATATATCAGATATATTTCTCATTTTTGCTGGTAGATACATGTTTTGTATTAATTGTGTAAAAAAGAATGGAATACGTAAACAAATAAATGAAATTTCATCGAAATCAGTTGACGTATAAGCTGCGAGCATTGAAAGACGTAAAATTCAACAGATTTCTTACCTTTCTAGTTCGAAGGCTTTAAAAATCATGATTTACCTGCGAATTTCGCCATCTCTAATTATTTGTAGCACAAAAAAGATCAACTGATTTAAAAATAATTTACAGCGTGCATATAAGTTACAAAGACCTGTAAAATGAATTGTTCACTCAGATAAAAAGATTAAAAAACGTGAGTTTCTTATTTTCTTCTTAGCCCGACTAATTGTAATTTGTTAACACTATTTCATAGACATGGCCACCCTTACCTTAAAAAAAAGACGTGACACGTTATCCACTTTTAAGAAAAATATTCTCTTTCAAAAGACGCTCGAATATTAGCGCGAGTCGTTCTAGATCGTTTATTAGAATTTACAGGAAAATAAATGTGTCACCTTCTCGGTATTACCGAACAATTGCGAGCTCGTGGTCGAGCGATATTTATCGCGCAAGCTAACCGCATTAACGAGGACTGCTCTGAATACGGTAAAATTACAAATCAATGAATATTAGTCGAGAGCGCTGTCGTCGCGGCGGCAGTTAATTTCGCGAGAAAGCGGCGACGGAGAAAAGAAAGCGAGAGGCATCGCAAAGAGCGACAGGGATACCATTTCCTGCTTCATTCGTCAATGTCAAGTGCCTCGGCGCGCACCAAAGAGCTGGTTTAACAGTCCATGCGAACTCGCTAATACGGCCGCCTGTTTACTTTTATCCCACGCATTTTTCCGCTCGACTTACCATCCTCAGACACGTCTCGTCCTCCGGGCCACGATTAATTTCTCGTTCCCTCACCACCACCGTCACAATGTTACCAATCGTCCATCTAGACAAAATATTATCATACCTGTTAACCCTCCGGTAAACTGAACGTGCACAGCAGATAAAAAATTCTTATAAAAAAGTGGACGCTATTTAACAATTCTTTCGTGTTAATCCTTGTTCCATTTAATATAGAATTTAGTATCAATATACATTTTCGAAATTTTTATACTGTTTTCTCTTTGTAAGTGAATTAATTTCGACGACATTCGAAGGTCCCATATAATTTGTCGAGATCTACGGATCCTATTGTTAATATTTTTTTACGGCTTCAGATAAAATTGGAAGAAACGTGATCCAATTTATTTTTCGTTTTTTGTTATTCTAAGTAATGAGAACACGGTACATATTTAGTTCAATGGATAATTTCGTGAAGTTTTTCCGAAATGATGTTTACGGTCACGAGAACGACGTTTCCACAGTTGGGTAGACGACTGGCAAGAACGCCGGGAGAGCCCCCGGAAAAGGGTGCACGAACCCCCGTATCGATTGCCCCGCTCCATTTAAGGCAAATTTCGCCGCGGCGAACGATGTCTGTTATTTTTCTCGTGGCCTTCTGCATGATTTATGCCTTCGAGTTACAGACCCGGCTGGGATCGCGCACGAAGGGACCCGACCTTCGCCGGTAATCGGATCCGACATCTTTCAATACGCCCGCTCGATCCTTGAAGTTTAAAGGGTCCTCTTTATTCTGCTAGTAATTGACTTCTTTATCGTAGGGTCCGCGGACAGAACAAGTCGTAAGTCGTCCCATTGTATCTTGACTCTCTATTGCTCCACGGTCTGAATGGTCTTGGGAAAATGGATGGATGTATTCTTTCTATTAGACCGGTCGGAAATAAACGGTTGATTTTTCATCGGGCGCTCGCGCGATGTCAATATTCTATAGACGTACACTTATTCACTTTGCGCGAGTTTTGTTTCTTAGGAAAGAAATCTAGTTTGATACGGTGGACGAGTAGTAACTCCGTAAAAGTCCAACAGCGTAATTTCATCCCTTGCACTATAATAACGAGTCAGACTCGTGATAGAGATTTCATGCAAGATCTGTTAAATATGAATATTATTAATTTATTCTGCATCGAAATAAAAATAGATTCTTCTGTTATCAAAGTTTAGAAACAAAAATTGTCTGGTCCTATTATTATAAATATTAAGGACAAATAAGTGCTAATCGTCGCAGCACGAAAAAGGGCAGTAGTGCAAAGGGTTAAAACAGTTTTTAGTTTCGATGCAGTTCTTGTTTTATAGAGCTCAATAAACGTTTCTACATATTTGTTTCTTTTTTAATTTAATACAGCAGTTGCATATCATTCGTTGCATCGCGGTTTATGCATTAAATATAATTGAACATTTTGTGATATCTGAAAAACAGTGAAACGGATGACACGTTAGAAAGGGAGACTGCTAAACGCAGACTAACGCGAGAAACTTTGGATTTACTCGTATCTCTTTACGATATTATATTTCATATAGGTTACGTAGCCAGCGATGCCTCTGAAATGTTCAGTTAAAATAGACCGAAGTCATTCAAGCGTTCGCAGAGCGAACACGAAATTCTACGTCTACGATAGCTGCCGTGGAATGAAATATGTAAAGCTCGGGTAATAGTAACACGCATGCAGAAATGTTAGCGGAATATTTAACTGGCGCAAAAAAAAAAAGAAATGGTTTCGGTAAGAAATATAGTTGTGAAATGGCGTGGCAGTTAACGGTGGCAGTTGCGAAAGAATTGTAGAATTGTGAAAGGTCTGGAGCGTAAAATATTCAGTCGCCGGTGTGTTCGGGTCCAACAGAATCTGATTTCGAATGTAGACAATGCACCGGTAACGCATGAAAAATTTACTATATTTTTGGTACGCTCCGCTCCAAACAGAGTGCGATGCGGTTTACAGTGATATCAAAGTGACCTACATTCAACCGAGGGCAAAAGTCGAGGAAAAAAAATACACGCTCGGTTGTATCTGAGGCTTCATCCGTCATTGTGTACCTACACGATGTAACTTCAATTATTCTGTACTTGATTAGAATAAACTGTCTGCGAAACAGTTCGAGCTCTGTACGCGCGTTTAACTTGATTCACGTATTCTTTGTATGCTGATACATATTAATCCCTTGCACAATGACTCATTTTACACTTATTTGTTTTTAATATTTTCCTTAATAGGACTGGATAATTTTTGTTTATCGTTTTGTCTTTATTTACTTCCGTTTCTAGACTTTGATAATAGAAAAATTCAATTTGATTTCGATTTGGAAGAAATTAATAATATTCATATTTAGTAGATCATACGTGGAATCTTCGTCACGAATATGACTTGTTATTATAGAACACTAAAATCCCCACGTAGTTAAAACAATTTAATTAATTAAAGCGAAACTAGAAAGTTAATACTTATTATAGGGGCTGGCATTAGAACTCTTTCGCATCCGAAACATTCTAGTTAAATTCAATTTGTTCAAATATATTACAATAAAAATTAATTTTCAAGATTCGTCAGAAATTAGTGTCACCCATATTTGGGTGGCGCGGCACTCAACGTGTTAACCATTTGCACCCGAAGCTATTTCAATTCCAAATCTAAAATAATTTTTCTGCTATAGTATTTTCATTTTGTTTAACTAAAATCATTCTATGTATATGAATTTGAATCTTGTAATTCATATAGCAATTACACTTTCAACAATTGTTTAAATCTAAGCTTTGGCGATATCTATAAAAATGATTTTCTAACGTGTTACAACAATTTTAATGACGCCGCAGGGTCGCCACTCGAGTGCAAACGGTTAATACATTGAGAAAAGCAGCGAAGCGACATCCCCTTTACAATTATCACGAAGTACGTGATAATAAAATACAACGAATAAATATATCGTTCCATTAATTATTATACAAAACTGGAAGAGGTAAAGCTTTTAGAAAGTCCTTCGCGATAAATTTAGAATAAAATTGCTATTAATTACTGTTAATATACAGGTTCTAACTATATTTTATAAATTTGCATGTGCTACGGCTGCATAAAGATCCACGGTCTGATAGCGACATGCACTATATGTTCTAACAACAGTGCACCTAGTCGATAAGTAAGTACGTTCGCTAATGCTCGCGGGTTCTTAATTATTAAATAAAAAACGGTACATTTTAACGTTAACGTATACCTTTAAGGAATAACGAAAAATATAGCGAAATTTGTTGAGAGTAGACATAATTTCTAGTTAAAAAAATATTTCTACATACTCGAACAGCAGTCGAAGTAATATTATTAATTAATTTCTTGGTATTCCTATGTTTTTTGCTATTCTCGCTATGTTATTTTCCGCAGACACGTTTGTCACACATTGTTGTATTCTGATCGTGGAAATTAGTGCAACATTTATTTATCTTAACAAATGTGGTGAAGATCGTGTTTTTTATATTGTGTATTGGACTGAGATTTAATTTAACATGACTGATAGGTTCGATTGTTCTGAACCAAGTCGATAGTGTAGCGTCGATTTAGACCTTTTAAAAGGAGAAAAAAGGAGATGAGATAGAGCGAGGATGATTCGGAGTTCAAGGGGTATGGATGACTCAAGGATAAAATGACATAGATGAGTCAATAATAAGTGAAAGTTTTAAGCAGCTGTAGATAAGATATATATTGGGTTGGAGAATAAGTTCGTAGCGTTTTTATATTTTCTCTTATTCCACAACGATTTGTTGCTGTTTGACAAATTGTTGAGTCCTGGACATAGGGCCTCAAGAACGATCTTTAAATAAGGAAGACCAATTTACAGTTTATGGTGCTAGTAATGGTAAAAGGCTATTTTTGAGGAACCGAACTATCAAGTAATTTTAATATTTCGCGGGATGCATATTTTATCGGTTTACAATCTCTTGTCTTCGGACTCAATAGGAAATGCTGGCATCATAAACCTCGGGGGTTTCTAAAGGGCTGCGCGGACAGAGGCCTGAAGGCCCAAGGCAGGCTCGCGACCGTTCCGCGAATGGCTATTTTTACGGTACAGTCAGACCTGGAGGGAATTCCTGTCAAACGTTGCGAAACCACCCCCTACCACAGAGTTTCTTCTCATCCCCACTTAGACATTTTTTCCACCTCTACCAAATTTATCCTGCGACCGAGCTTTTGTAAAAGCTAGTGCGACAATAACAGAATCGAATAGAGATCAGAATCGAACAGATAATAGAATCGAACGTAGTATAGAACACGTAGCATAGATACAGACGATAGAGCTGTCGTAGAATTCTAAAACTTAAGACCAAAGTATATTATAGTAGGCTAAATAAGTTTTGTGAGTTAAATTCCAAGTCAACATTTTATACAGTCCACACCTATAGCGTCATACTTCGTCGCTAATACTGATCGACGCCGTGACGCCCCAACACAAATTGTGTTACATTTATTCGATAGAGCTGTCTCTGCTCTACAAAACTGTGCTAATCGTGTTGTTTTAGTCATTTAATTTTTTATTATTTTTGAGGCTGTAGCGGTACATGTCCAATACATAAAAATGTGTCGGAAATATTTAGAGAAAGGATGACTGATAGTAACTCTAATGATTGCACATTCGACTCTACTCCTCCAAATTCAACTGACTATACTACCTAAATAACAAACATTATTTCCATCATCTGTTGATGCTCTGGAACACGTTACAGGAGCAGCCGATGCTTGCGGGATCGCGAGTAATGGTTTCGCGAAGACGCGGCGCGGGTGAGCGATTAGGGGCGTTCAACCGGAGCTTAGGGGTGTTTCGCGGCGGAAGGTGGGGCCTCCTTCCGGTGGCCCAGTTTTTTTTTACGGGAATACAAACACAGGTCGGAGTTCGCGGTAGTTCGCAGGATCAAAGGGTCCTTCAGCACCCTCGTTTCCCTACGACCACGACGGCTCGGCGGTTAACTCGACGGTAGGGCTGGCAGTGGTTTGCCGCTGCCGACAGTGGCATAACCACCACCATCGCGCCACCAGTAAATTATGTAGCATAATGGCGCGAGCGAGAGAGCGGCGTATTCAGACCGAAAGCGAAAGAACGAGCGTGGAAAGGGGATGGAAAACAGCGGCGCGGAGGTGGGAGGGGGGCCGAGGGTTTTAGGGGTTGGGAGGGAAAAGCGGCGGTCGGGCGTCAGGGGGTAAGGGATACCTTCCTCCGCTTCATTCGTCAATGTCGCGATCTATCTGGCCCGCTCCTTTCCAAAGCACCGCCTTCGCAGTTTAATCGAGCTCACTAATTTGCTTCTATTTATTTTTCCACGACTTTTGTGTCTGCAAATGTAGCGTGAATTAAAATGTAGCCGAGATGCTGTGATCAAGCCACCGGGGCGACCCGCTTCCTTGGCCCAATTTACTGCGGAACCGGGGCCCCCGTGATAGCACGAACGGAGCGGAGAGGATAGGGAAAATGAGGGTTTCGTTTACTATGGCGCGCGGAGCGTATACGGCAAATAGTCACGTGAAAGTATTGGGCTGCCTAGCCTGGGCGGGCCACTCCGCGCGGAGCATCGAATACGAATTAGGATCCCATGAATCGGACGCAAAAGGATCAGCCCCCTGACGAGATACAACGTTCTTAATTTCCTCGGGAAAGAAAGCTCAGCGATCATTTTTGGTTCTGCATTTTCACTCTTCTCTTCGAAATTATTCGTCTTCGCTGGATTTAATTTAGCACTGACGGGCCACGGTTTGTGTCGATATTTAAATCGCGCGTGGTTTGTACATGTACTTATGTGAGATTGTTTTCTTGTGAATTCTCAGCTGAGTTTAAATGTCAATTAGCGAGTGTAGAGTGCCGGGTGATCTTAATGTCTATACATTAAATATTTACAGTTTACTGTTATTTAGTTTACATCATTATCAATGATGTAATGTAACACCAACTCTTGTTGGTAAGGTCGCTGAAAGTATTAAATCTACCAGGGAAAGTTCCGTCGGATAGTGTCATATCGAGTTTTAATAAGTATGCATATGTTCATTTGAGACATATATTTTTCAGAAATTATATTTATAAATTGCCATCACGCTGCTAGAGGTCACAATTTATTATATTCTTTCACTTCGCAGAGAGAACTTTCCGACAGACCTAAAATAATTCCTAATTTTGGTGCATATAATGTCACTGTAAAAAGTATTCATATACTGTATTCCTAACTTTTTACAAATTATGAATGTATAATCTGTTCACGTACAATGTTTTCACAATCACTCCATTAAACTTAGGATGTAAAGTATGCTGCCTACTTTAGAATAACATGAGGTTCACAAGAACTCTATACGATAAAATTTGTTCCTCGTTTGTATTTCATAAAAGTTGCTGTTGTTTCATATTTTAGAAAATCTCAATAATATTCATTAACTTTGAAAATCATAATGATGAACGTGTTAAACGTGACAGCTATTTGTAGTTGATAAAATTGTTCGAAGCTGTGTCGCATCGCTTCGCCACACTTTATCGAACTTTAGTAAGTAGAAAATAATGTATTTGAATTTTCTAAACGTTTTAAATTACTTCTAACTAAATTTAGTCACAAATTTCATAATAGTAACCGTATGCGAGGTACCGGTGGGATAAGACAGCTCTGCGGCAATATTAACAACCGCAATTACAAATAGCAAGTTGCGTGAATCAACCGGCAGATGACAGGAACGATCTGTTCGGGGCAGGCGCAGCAATTTATGGTGACGAACTTCCTTGATAAGGCTAATCGTCGGAACCCGCCATAACGTTATACCGTAAAAAGTCGCTGACCGGCATTAACCGTACTTCAATTGTCGGCGTAACAACGGCGAGCGACGTTTATCGCGCGCAAATGAATTGCTGTCTGACGTAGGCGTAATTCTTGGCGGTTAAAGGACTCCTACGATCCACCGGTCGGCGGGACCGCCGCGATATCCGCTTTGAAATCGAGCCATACGTAAACGGAATTACACGCTGTTTCCGTGAAATTGAAAACTTCCACTTTGTAATATGCAAAAGTCCCGCGCAAACTCCTGCTGAACTTTGTGCATCGTATTTTAACAGTTAGGCACGAACAACCGTAATGGGGGGGAATAATTGCGTTCGTTTCCTTCGGCCCCGGCGCGACGGTTTACGGCCGCCTTATCGTAGGAAATATCAATGCTCGTTACGTTCGTAACTGAAAACGAAGCGGGCCGAACTATTCATGTAACCCGGTTTCTAAATTGTTTCTGCAACACGTAACTTTTTCTGAAGTCGACCGCTTCCGGGCTGCAAATTGTTTTTCTGAAACCGAAGATCGGAGTAAGTGAATGGTTCAGTAATTGGACCGTTTATTTTGAAAGTGGTGTAAGTCTATTTTTTAAAAAAATGAGATATCACGTGAAATTCATGCTTAATTTAATGTAAATTTTTTATGTACAACTAGTCCGTGTTTAATTTCTTAAAAAATTCCCATGTTTTGTATAATTTAAAATTGGTCGGTAAATGAAATTGCATAGTCATCGATTATGAAAAGGCGTAAGTTCAATTGACAGATGTAGGCGGCTTAGCAGATGGTTGCCGATCAGTAGCCTGTTATTTTACATTTGTTTTATATTACGTGACATATTATGTGTCAACATGACAAATTCATTTTACATGAAATGAAACGAGAGAATTTCGTTTTAATAAAAAATCTTCAAAATGCGATTAAAAGACAGATAAGAAAATACACTAATGGAGAACAGGTAAATTGGTTGCAAATATGTTGGATGAGGTTTCTCAAAAGTGCACCATACACTATTTTATGTAAAACATCGATAAAGGGCAAAGAATTAAAAACTATTTTATAACCTACACGTCCTGGAAGACCGCTAAAATTTGAAAAAATTCGACCTGGCCCCTTGTACCAAGATACCAGGCCTATTACTAATGAAAAATATAAAGACATCAAGCAGTTATTACCTTATATACCTCCGGTGCATCATGCATATTTCGAAACACTGCCACATGCAGAGCATAAGTAAATACTATCAGTATCTTGTAATTGTAACAACGTAATTAGCGTATAAAATTAAAAATACTGCTTCTATTTTATATCGTGTCATTGTTTGTAAACATAATTCGATTAATATGAAGTATATTTTAAGTGATGTTTCATTTTTCAAAATTGAAATTAAACGATTTTTACAGTTTAGTAAAATACGCCTAAAACAAATTTATATAACCAAATTATATATTGATAAAACAGTAGAAACATTGCCAGACATCATATAATTTGCCTAAATTTTTTAATTAACAGATATGTTAACCTTTAATTTTCTTGGAACAAGAGAAAATGGACTAAAACCACTTTCAAAATAAACGGTCCAATTAAAGAAGCCTCGATACTTTTATTATTTTAGTGATTGAGTCTGTATAGTTGTCTGTAACATGAAGTACATTCTGTTGTATTCAGACATATTGTCATTCGCTACAGATTTAAATTTATACTGACAAATAAATTATAAGGTTGGAAACTATGAAACGGACGTTGCAGATGAACACAGACTAAACCAAAACGCCCGTTTCATAGTTTCCAACCTAATATTTCTTATGTCAGAAATGATAACAAAGTCTTGCCATGACTGTCCTAATAGAAGAATCAATCACAGTCGCATAACCTGTCAATCATTATGTAATATCGAGTCAATCACTATATACGTGACTCTAGTTTTTCGATTATATACTGGCATAAAAATTTACCAACAGCATGATAATACAACCTATATGAAGTGTTTCAGGAAATTCAAATACAACTAAACAGTTGCGATCTTTTAACTTTGGTTTTTTCGCGTGACACAATTTTACAATATCTACCTCTTCTTATTTTAAAAAGTAAAGTCTCTGCTTCCACCCCCCATCAACACCCTGCCCCAAATTATAAAGCAGACCGTTAAACTTTTCATCTTTTAAAAGAAAAACATTGGCACATTGTTTAATTGGAAAATCGTAAAGATCCATCGAGTTCCTAGATCACGATTCAGCGATTCCTTGGTTCGCGTAACAACAGAAAATCGCATTAAAACTTGCACACTCAGTCGATAAAGTCGACTGAGCGGAACGGTATCGGGGGCGTTCGTTAAATTCCGTTGGAATTCTTCGCGGCGAGCTTGACAGAATATTACGAGAGGCGCGGGGACGGCGGCAAGAAGCGGTAAATAATATTTCCTCGCAAATGGGGTAAAGGACGAGGAAACGGGCGGGCCGGTATCGGGCCAGATATTTCGAATCCTCGGCAGGTTTCGGCCCCGGCGAAGTTTCCTCGCGGCCGGGCGGTACGTAGCTGATACTTTATCGCGTAACAAATGTTAGTTCGATCGTACGTAAACATTTCAGCTTCCCGTGCCGCAGAATGGATGGCGTTATGGACTATCGGGACCGCAGCTGCGCTCCTCGCGCCGCGAGATATGGAATTAATAGAGCAGAGCGGGGCGCCAGTTCGCGGAACGCTGGTTCGGCCGTGCCCGTCTCGACCCCGACCAGAGTCTCTCCGCGGACCGAACGCGTCGCTTTCATCGCGTTCCGCGTATAAATACCGGCGAGCGCATTAAAGAGATGCCCGGCAAACTAATTATGGCGCGATGATGAATCGTACAACCGGCTGCTCGAGATCGAAGTGCCGTTGAAAACGTCGAAGGTTCGACGGTAACCAACCGCCGCGAATCTGTAGACCCCGTTGCAATAACTTCTGCTTGTTGGCGCTCCTTGTTTGTACCGTGAACCGTGATCCCCGATTGCTCCGTAACTATCAATAACGAGCGATTTTGTAGCACGTATCGGGAGCTTCGATCACCTACTTTCTGGTGCACGCGGATTTCAAACGTCGAGGATCCGAACAGTAAATTTCTATTCGCTTGTTGTGTTCATCCGAAGCCGGTCACGTAAATATCTTCTTCGGTTATCGGGATTAGAAGGCTGTGCAAATGCATATCTCGCAGCAAAAACGCTTGCAGAAACACAATTATTAATCGACAAGGAATTTTAGAATAGAAACGTTACATTTTATTCATTTGTTGAACCATAGCGATCTCGGAATAGCTCAGTATACATCTGTTATCGTTATTATAGTTCAGCAAATTTTTATATATTTATGTATTCATATATTTATAAATTTGTATACTTATATATTTATAAATTTGTATACGTATGTATTTAGTCTCTTTGATGTTACAGATACTCATTTTTGTCATAAATGCATAAAATCCGTAGTCTACTAATAACTATGTACAATAAAGTTAGCCTTTTTATATCGCTTTGAATTAATCGTCGATTTCATATTTTCTCCGAGAAATTCCTACATAATTAATACGGAATTATCTTTCAGGATTAATGACAACCCAGTCAAGGGTAAAGAATCGTTGGTACAGGAATTCTTTATGTATTCTATGAGCATCAAATTATCTTCAACATTCGAGACAGAGTTTAGACGCGCAAGTAGAATCAAACAACACTGGTCAGACGCCGAATTTCAAAAACATTAAAATAAATTTACTGGAGAACGAAACAAAGAATTATTCTGTGAACATATATTAATTACAAACTGTACCTATGAATTATTTCTAGATACAATGACTCACAAAAAAAGTATTTATACAACTCTTGAAACGAAATAATTTTTCATTTTAATCTTCGTAATGGTTTCATACACATTATCGCCTAATTCATGGTAATGAATTTCGTTCGATTTAATTTGTCGAAAACTTATCCGGTTTGAAATTGTATTGAAATGTTTTCGCGAACACCCGTACGAATTTTACAAATTCAGTGCCTCCACTTAGTAAAATTAATCAATATCGCTTCCCCACAAATTTTTTGCAGTAGAATTAATTAACGCATCCCAGCATAAATTGTTCGCTCTAATAGCCATCGCAATCTGACCGGATTAAACCTCCCCAAAAATGGACGTACTAATAAATTAATATATTAATGTGCGACTGTATCTCTCTAATTAGCGACTGCGCATCGTTCTGGCAAAGTTGTCGAGCGTATAGTTGGTGGCAATCGAGAAGTTTGTTGGTACATGCGGCGGAGAAAGTAGCATTGTATAAATAATTTAAATTGGAATTAAGCTGTCATTGCAAGTTTTTCGATATATTACGCAAGACAAACACATTGTTTTTTCATTATATTTCATTTTTTATTATATTCCAGCAGATATATTACTTTAGGCATGCAATTAAAATATGTACTAACCAAAATAACTTTTCTATATTCTCAAGCTTTTTTCCTCCTGATAGTCTTTAACTTTGTTACTTTATATGAAGAATTGATAAAACGCTCGTAAACATTTATCTGCAAAAGAACCTCGTTTACAGAACTCTAAAAGATGAAACTTCAAATTTTATCATCCCAACCAATTGCAATTTATGAAATCAATATTTTAGCCATTGCCTAGTAAAATAATCTCTTTGACATCTCAAATAATGTATTAAATTATGAAAAAATTATTCCGTCGTAAAAAGAGTACAGTTTTCACGGCGACGGTAATAGCTGTTGCGCGACCGTAGTCCGAAGTCAAATTGTTGCTTTTGACCCCGGTTTCCCCTAGAATACATGACGCTGTCTCCTGGGAAGCCGATTCACGCGCGAGTTGCATGGAACAGAGGGGGGAAGAAGCGACCGATCGCGCGGCGAGAAACGGCGCGCTTGTCCACGACGGCAAACGATGAGGAGAGGAGGTGCGCGACGAGCAAGAATCGACGCCTGGCGACGTTACCATGCCGATCGAGCATTATTTACATTCGATCGAGCAGACCGCTCCACCGTTGTCTCTCGTTTCGCGCCTGCACGCACATCGTGAGCGCGTAAACGCGAGTACTCGCAATCTGCCCGGCACGCCGCGCGCCGTTACATTATCCGCCTGTGTAGAAACTTATGAATAAAAGAAGGGAAGAAAGGTCGGACGGCTAGGTCAACGTTCTTAAACGTCGGCCGACCGGTGTAAAAATATTTCGAGCCGTTGCTCGCCTTTGCCAATGATCTAATAAGCCTCTCTTCCGAGTCACCAATTTAATAATCAATTACCTGTTGTTCTTTTAATCCTCGCAGAAAGAGAACTCCCTCGCTCGCTCGCCCAGGCCGCTTTATCTTTCGCTTTGTGCAACATCGTAGGGCGAGTAAGGGTAATTAGAAAATGTGTGGCGGATCTATCGGTTCTCGGTTGGCTCTGGAATGGGTTTATGGATAGGGTGATTTAGAAACAGCTGTACTGAAAATGTTTCATACTCAATTAACCCTTTGCACTCGAAGCCGTTTAAACTGTAAATGTGAAATCATTTTCTTGGATCATAGTTTTTCCATTTTATATAACAAAATGTATTTTATACACATGAAATTGTTTTTTGTGACTTATAACAACAGTTCTCATTACTCAATCATTTTCTCAATCTAAACCCTATTGTTGTTAAAATGATTTTGGAACGTAATAGAATAATAATAGTGGTGCCTCAGAGTCACCATCAAATACAAAGCAGTAAATGCAGGGATTTTAACAATATTATTAGATTATTTTTAACTTATTCAAAATGTTTAGAATGAAAATCAATGTTTATCTAAGTCCTGTTAGAAATCGTTGTTGAAATTGAGACTGATGAATTGAAAAAGATATTTGTATGCGTATTTCGGATGAAAATATATAAATGTAATTTAAAGCAGTGGAGTCGCTCAAATAATTTAAGAGCATCCATGCGTTAGCTTCAACTAATTAAAAGCATCAAAGTAAAAATATGTTTCTATTTGCTTATTGTTTCTTGCAATCAATACAAACGATTATCCTTTCGCATATACATTCCAGTGATTGTATTTTGTTAATGATCAAGAGAACGTATTTATAAATTCAGAAAAATAGAAAATGCATGAAATTATCATTTCTTCTAACCGCCATCTTGGAAGTTCCAAAAAATCACATAAAATCAAAGTAGTTTATTTCATGTAATAAAAATTGAAATTTGGAAAAGTATAATACTTTTAGCATGTTACTGATCCTAATCAATCGACTCCAAATTCGTATGCATTCACGATAGATATATAAATTATAGTTCTTTATATTAATTTAATTTGGTTCAATCTTCCGAAAGAAGATACACGGTCACAATGGCGCACCTTCTCGCAAGGATTCTCGAACCGTGGACGACAAATCCTAAAGTTTCCCCTGTAAATCTACGAACTTTTCTAAGTAACAGTTCGCCGATTTCATTAAGTATTCATTTTTCAGGCCGTACACTCTCGGCTTCTTTATGCCCGTCCGTCTTACGGGACGCAATTACCGTTAAGCATATTAATTATCTACACGCTTCTTTTGCGAGTGCGCGGACCGGCACCATGGAATTGATCGTAAATCTTTCGAAAGAATTTCCGAACAGTGAAATCGAGTCCATTGATTATCGCGATAAAATACAGCCGTTCGAATGACGCGTGCAAGGAATGAAGTATGAGCAAGTATCACGCTTGCAAAAATATGACGCGGAATAAAATGAACGTGAAGCATGCAATGGTGGAATTACAAATAAATAAATAACGTCCAAATATTAAGCGAGAAAATGAGTGTAATAAATATAGTGTCGATATTTGTACATTCACGTATCGCAACACAATTTTCTCGCTGCAATATTTGTTTTGACAAATATGTAGTACAAACTTTATATATAAATATGTGTACAAAAATGAGTCGCAAATAATACATAACTGACAGTTAATTAATATCGTGAATAACGTTATTCGTATTTCTCTTTAATTGTATCGTATCGCATCGTCTCGTCTCGTCTCGTCTCGTCTCGTCTCGTCTCGTCTCGTCTCGTCTCGTATCGTATCGTCTCGTATCGTCTCGTATCGTCTCGTATCGTATCGTATCGTATCGTCCTGTATCATACAAGATGATCCCCCTTCTTATATTTTATAATATATAAATGCGTAAAAATCTGTAATATAAATGTTTACAAATCTAGATTAAAGATCAAAGAACGGAGACTCCTCACAAAGAAAAAACTCAATTTTGAAAGCGGCGATGGGCTTTCCGATTTATATACTTAAACAATAAGGAAGAATGCATATACAATTGGATAATCCAAGTTGGTTTGGAATTTTCCGCATTAGTGAAAGCGGGTGTTCTTGCTAACACGTAAAACGCGCTATCATCAACGAACGAACAAAACCATTTAATGTAAGATGTATGCAAAATAAACAGTTTCATTACCATAGATAAGGGAACTCGAGATATTTTACAAGCTTTACGAAATAGCATTTTCTCTGCGAGTTCTACAAGTTTAGTTTGCAGTTCTGTCACAGTGCATTTATTCCAAGTCTACAAATGTACCGATTATTAATCAATTATTTAGCGTTCACGACGTACTTTCGTCAAATCGAACCAGCCCTTCCTAATCTCTCTGCATAGTAGCAGTTATAAAATTAAAAAAAAAATGACAAATTTTTTAAATATTGTCAGACGAATCAAAGTTAAAGATATACAATCATAGTGCACTTTAACTCAACAATACGAACAATAATCTCATCATTTACGTCTTCACAATGTGACTGCCACGTCATAACCTCAAATGGGAATTATATTTTAACGTGGAATATTAAATTGGGAAATTTTATTTCTAATATAATTCCCACATTAACACATTCCCATATTCCATTTTCCCACATTCCCATAATCGAAAAACAAATACATAGTTCCATTTGAAAAAACATCGATGACCTTCAAATCGCAAAAAATATGACCTTTAAAAAAAAAAACATTTCCACCACAACATGTACCCCTTCGAACCAAACAATTTGTTGGTCATGCATTTTCGCGTATCATTAACGATAATGGAGATATTGCTTTGTAACACTTTATTTACCCCACCCTTGTATACTGTCTTTATATTAAAAATATAAGTTAAATTTTAAGTAAAAATGCTTAAATTAAATTAGGGGACGAGAGGACCCTATAGAGTTTAATAAAATTATTATAATTTTTTAAGTGTTAAATATAAAAATTTTAGTAAGATTATTTTATTGGGGGGATATTTAACTTAAAATAACTTAAAAAATTTTTATCATGAACTAATGTAGAGGATAAGATATTGTTTTAAGAATAATTAGAAAAATTACTTTAGGGATAACAGCATAATATTTTTTAAGAGATCATATTGAAAAAAATGTTTGTGACCTCGATGTTGAATCAAGATAAAATTTAGATGCAGAAGTCTAAGTATTGGGTTTGTTCGACCTTTGAAATCTTACATGATTTGAGTTCAGATCGGTTTCTATCTTTAATAAAGATGAAAAGCTGAGAAATTGCGCTCGAGCGTAAAGGGTTAAATCATCCTAATGACTCGTCTGATTCGTTGCTGCGATGTAATGGGTTAATCTTACTTCCGCCATTGTATTCCCTCGGAAGTCTCGGTTGTTCCGGTTGCGCCGATAAAGCGGCAGGCCTCTCAGACCGCAGCCGCGAACAAAACTATCGACTCCGGAATAAAGTATTATGCAAAAGCGTCGCTGGGGCTCGCCGGCGAGAGCCCGCGCGTACACGGAAGCCCGCGGTTTCCGCAGAAGTCTGCCGCCGGTCGCTCTTCAACAGCTGACAAAGGGGAAAGAGAAACCGGGCTCTGGTTCCCGCGAGAAAGGGAACCGATGGACTTTTTGCGGCGAGTGGCTCGCTAAAAAGAACACAGGAGGAAAACGACTATGCGGCCGGGATGGCCACTTGCCGCGATGAAACGTCAGAAGCCGAAAACTGCTCGGCTGCAGCTCGCGCGCGATGCACTCGTAACCGCAGCGACGATAATGCCACTCCGCGAATACATCCAAAGAGAACTGACGAAGCGTTAAAATTTCAAAAGCTGCTACCGGCCGAAATGCATCGCGGAGACCGCGTTCCCGTTTCTGTACCCTCCATTTTTTCCCTCGACAACGCTCCTTCCGGCGGTAACCGCAGATGAGATAAAGCCCGGTTGCCTTATGCGGCGCGCGCCGTGCTTAGGATCCATGAAAAATTAGAGACCTGTGAACGAATTTTCAAATTCAGCGATATGAGAATGAAACTCTGCTTCTTGTCCGGAGAGGATTTTTAGGTCGCCCCGGGACGTGCCTGGGGCCTTGATGCTTCTCTAAATGACATTGTTCCAATGGTTCAGAAGTGTACCGTGAAAGAAACAAGCGACACTGCTTCTCTGTGGTAGCCATAAAATATTTTCCATGTTTCCTTGCACTCTTTTCAAAAATTCAGGTTTTTTAAAATTATGGTAGTGAAGGTGGATATAACGATGTGATCAATGGCTAAACCTTCGTATTTTTCACAGGTGTTATTAACTTTATTTTTATTTTATTTTGTTCAGTCGTAGAAAGTAAATTTGTCTTTTTCGATAAATATAAATTTAATCGTGCATGTAAAAAGATCGGCGACACAGCAATTACCATATGAAAAATTATAAAGAAAATGTACGTTAGTAATCCTGTCTTTATCAAGAATAGAAAAGTATTATGTTAGTTTATGTTTTCTTCGTCAGACATTATTAATTACTGTCACTGACATTTCTGCGTTTTTAATTTTCTCAAATTTGAATTACGAATTCGCACTCGAAACAAAATTCTCGTAAGCTAGACAATGGAAAACAATATCCTTTTGCTATTTATTTCCTAATTTACCAGTATATAATTTCCTGCTCCAAATTGTATTAAAATATTACAATCTAATTAGATTTTCAAATAAATTACAATTTATTGACTCAAATTACTAACAACATGATCAGAAAAATTCATCTTCAATATTGCCTATAATCGATGACGGTTTACGGGGATCCGTCATCTTGCCGGTCTACCTGAACGGCAAACGGCGAACACGAACGTGTCCGTAGAACGAGGAATCGCGAACGAGAACGCGAGGAGAGAAAATTAGAATCTTTCGAATTTCATTCGCCGTCTTAAGTTCCCCTCTTAAGCAGTCTATGCAAATTAGGAAGGCGTTCGGCGACATAATTTACCGAGCGTGGAAAGTGTAACGGTACCATTAACGCTTGCTACTACTTTCGCGAAGTTGTTGTTGAATTTAAAAGTATGAGCTATTCCGAATTTTAATAAGCTCCCGATAACGTGCTTCGACCCTCGTCTACGGCCAGTCCGAGGCTCGCTCGAACCTAACTGTAGTCATTACCAGGTTTTTTTATTCGAAGTTATAACGTTCTCATTTCAAATAGTCTAACAATGGCGACCAACCAGGCATATATATATCCATCGCTTGTTCCTGCGTTTCGTTTTTCAGGTTATGTTCGAACTGGCCGATCAAGTTTTTCCGCGTACGGCAGACCGTTCAATTTCATTTTCATGTTGACGGTAATTAAATTTTATTCAATTTCGCCGAACAAAGGATCGAACTTTGCGTTACACTGCTAGAAATGGGTTTTCGTCGTTGTTTCGTAAAATAAATATTTATCCCAATATAATATATATAATAACCATATTTACCAATTTTTAATATATTATTTAAAACTCTGATTGTGATTAATAATAGAGATTACATTACAATATCGTCTGTTAATGTATCAAATAGCGTTGATATTTATTAAAAATTCTTAGACTATTAAGGGGTGTTGCTTTAAAGCTGTAGTTTTATTTAGTAATATTTACTTTTTGAAGTTTCTTTCTTAAATGCTATGATTGTTTTTAGCAATGGAGCTTTGATAACGATATTCTGCAGAAACAGATTCCAATAATATTGTTGTTTATTGGCGATAAACGATTTCGAAAATAATGAGAAGTGTCCAAGGAAGACGAGCCTGAAATATGAAAAGCAAACAGGACAATGCCCGGCGTTGAACAATGTAGAGTTTGCTTTGCGAACGCGTTAAGAGAACGTAATTGTTACGGCCGAGAAATGACGGGTATTGAAAGAGAAAGTGAAGAGTTTTGTGGAACACTTCCTTACGTAACGTTGCACGGAGTTTATTCACTTTGATGAAAGTGTACTACTTCCCTTAGGACCTGATACTTCTCGCCCTTCCTTGCTTTCCCGTCTCTCCCGTGGATTAAACAGAGGTTGGCGACGCCACCTAGACGCTTTGGTCTTAGAGACCTCTCGACGTGACGATTTCACGAGAGTCCTGAGACTTGTGGCGGTTCACGCGAGCAAGGAATGTAATTCCCCCACCGAGCTGACGAACGCTGATTGATCAACCGTTTGTTACGGAAACAATACCGGCACAACGACACCACCAACGTACCTCAATAATTTCGTAATAAACGTTTAATTAACATTTATAAGAAGCACAGAAATACGCGACGTTCGTATATAATTAATTTATACATTATTGTGCGTTAAATTAACGTGTACCATCACAAATTGCTGGCTTCGACTTTTTAAATACATCGTGTATAATTAACTACATATTCAGCATTTTTAGAACAATTTTACATGCTCGCGAAATTAGTAAAACATTTAAAAGTGTACGACACGTGATGCAGATTTCTAGGAAGAACCTGATAAGTATCAAGTCGTTTCTCCAAGTCGAAATAAAATTTTGTTTTCTTGTCATAATATTTAAGCATACAATTAAATACAAGTACGCAACAAATATAAATTATCTTTTTTCTTCTTAAAAACTATATATATACATAATGTATAATTAAATGTAAAAATTAATGAACAACATTATATAATTATAATGTAAAAATTATAGCTATATATGATGTAAGTTTTATAATAAAAAATTAAATCTAATCTATTCAAGCGTCGAAAATAAAATTTCAAAATATAAAACGCACGGAGACACATCGTTTTATAAAAAGAAGTGACGCGAAGGTGTAGCGATTTTTCTCAACCGTCGGGTGAAAAATAAGGTTGACACTGGCCGAACATTTCGAACCGTCACAAACTCGCCGAACCATCCATATTAATTTCCATGGTCGGCGAAAATTGAAGGGTGTAATTGAATTAAAAGGAGAGCACCGTAATTATTACGAAAGCATTGCCGAGCATCACGAAGATACGCGGAGGAACTCCCAAACGCGCGATACATTATTTCCCTAATTCCCGGCGCATTAACGACCGCGCGAATACTAAAATCTATGGTGGCACCGCAATTCGCCGAGCACGCGTGGCCGCGATTTTAAATCGAATCACGGTTTAAACTGCGTCCCTGCGTATCCACGCTTACCATTCGGCGTGAATCTCGCCGCGGCAAAAACGTTTTCTCATTTCGTAGGCGATACCGAATTTCATTCCGGTATCTCAGGAACCGCGTTCATTTATCCATGCTCGACCATTCGAAATTATACGGATCATTTAACTCCGCGGCGATCATTTCCTCTCCCTAGATACGCGCGAACATTCGCGTCTCCGTCGTGATGTAATTTAACGTTTTGTTGCTCTATCGCGAAATTAGAAGGGAACGGTCTCAATTAAATGACCGTTTACTTCTCATCATATCAACCCTTTACACTCGAAGCCATTTTAACCGTAAATCTGAAGTAAATTTTCTCGTAGCATTTCCATTCTATGTAACAAAGTGCACTTTTATGCATATGAAATTGATTCTTGCGACTCATACCAATAGCTTCACTATTAAACAATTTCTTTAAATCTAAACTTTGATTGTATAAGAATTATCTTGAGACGCGATGGAATAATTTTAGTGGTATCTCAGAGTGACTCGAATGCAAAGGGTTAACTGACGCGAAGCGAGAAAATTTAAGTTAAGAAACATAACCCTTCAGAATTATACTGTTGCGAGCTCCGTTGGCTTCACGCGTTATATGACGCGGCATTTTCTGCTTTAAGTATCTAATATGATATTATTCTTCGTAACAACGCAAGTTAATCGTTCGGTGGTTCGATCTCAACTGTCAATTGTCCGTCTGTGCAATAGTTCCGTGACAACCCTTATCTTCAGTTATTTTCTTAAGGGTTGACCACTTCAGAGTAGTATTACATACATTACAGCGATTAGTTTAAGACAATTCGCCGTAACAATACAAACATTTTTCTAACACGTTGGAATCATAAGGTTTACGTTGGATTTACAATAGTCTCATTGTCGAATGTGCCATTTTAGAAATTCCAAAAATCGCATAGAATTAAAGTGATTCATTTAATAAAATAAAGAGTGGAAATTGGAAATGTATAACACTGAACACACTCTTTTAACTATCTACCATGTTGTTGATCCTAATCAATCAGACTTATATGCATTCATAGTAAATCTTATATAATCGCAAGGAAACCTATAAATTTTAAAAATAGCATTTTTATTTTACTTTCTCAATGGAAAATTTTTTAGTCAATGAAAGGAACTGTTCCCTCGTTCTAGTTTTTATAAAATCCCGTAGGAAAACAGAAGTTTGCATAATGATCCTCGGTCTACCAATGAAATGTAACATATTGAATTTACTGTACCAAAAATGATATTTGAACGAGGCGAAATAATTTTGTTACTTGTGTGTGACTAAGACGGTAGCGAACGTGTTAAAAGATCAACGAGTTAACTCGCGATAATCAAGCGACGACGAAGGAATTATTTATAATTTTCACTTGTTAGTTTCATTTCGTCTTGATCTCTAAACATTTCACATATATTAACCCTTTGCACTCGAAGTCATTTTAAGCCTAGATCTGAAACAGCTATTTTAACCAGCTGCATTTTCATTTTATAGTCTAGTGAATCATAAAACTGTTACGCTTTTAACAATCTTTTAAATAGATGGGTCTTTAATAATGTCAAAATTCTTTTGGAAACGATATAACAATTTTCATTGGTGCCTCAGAGGCGCCACCCGAGTACTAAGGGTTAAAATTTACGAATATAATTTAGTTCTCGCCAGAATTACAATTTGAATATCAAATTGTAACAAAATTTTACGCATGACGGATATAAACGTCGTGACACAAAATTCTGCCACATCTCGATGACGGATATAGTTCGTCAAGCACGTTTAACTGGTTAACACATTCCGTGCCACTTGTACCACCGATGGCACATGCTTGTATTATTATTTAATGGGCCAAAAAATAGTTTATAACAAATCTAGAATTAAAGAATTAATTTCCACCACAAGAATGGATCGTAATGAATTTGTTTTATTATTATATACGATTACTGATAATTACAGATAATATAGCAAGTTTTAGTGAAATAGCAAATGACTAGAGTGAAGTGTCGAGTAAAAATAGCTTGGCGTAGAACGTGTTAAGAAGCGCGACACCATGCGGACGCGTTTATGGCGTCCGCGGTCGAGTCGGTGGAACAAGCGTCTTCGGGGGAATCCATATCGCCTCGTCTCTCCCATACGCGTGATTTTAATCGAGGCTACGGTTGGCAAGCGTGTGTCAGTGGCGTCACGAAATTAGTCACATGCAGCGTCATCAGCGATGCCACAGAAGACTGAAACGGCGGAGCACACGCTTCATCTGCAGGAGAGCTCGGGTATCAAACGTTTCGTTTAAGCAACCGCTTCAACCGCCCCTCGTCCTCTACCCCGCCCGCGCCCCGTCGTCGGCCACGTAACCTCCCACGCTTCAATTAATATGCCCTGCTCCGCATCCACCTTGACGGTAATCTTCTCTTCCTTACCTCCTGTCTCTAGATCCTTGCATCCAATCAGCGATCCCTGTACCGGCGATCTTATCGTGGATGCACCGTTTAGTTTACAGCCACCAACGTCACCGTTAAACGAGCTGACGACAGTCGAATTAGGAGGCCGGATCGCGGATCACGTTAAACCTCATACTTTACCTTATGTCTGGATTATATTTTCTACACCGATCTGAATTTTATGACGAGCTTTATTCTTAACTTTATTTCAAGTTGCATGACGTTCTTTCTTCTTCACTCGTCAAGATTTCCATGGTGAAAAGTAGTTGTAGTAATTGAGAGTAAAGTGGAGATATTGCAATGCTTTATTAGGTATTTAGTAGATTTCAAAGACCTGCAAGAGATTTGGGGATGTCATTATATCGTTATAAAATTAAAATTGTTGCGATGAGAGATACCTTGCAATTTAAATTCTATTTCTCTTGATCTATCTAAATAATTACTAAATATCTTTTTCTAAAGTTTCTTACAAATTCAACGACGGCTTTCACGAAGAAAGTGTCTACATACATCTATATGTATACACTTAAAGATGGTAGTTAGACGGTATACTTTAGCTTTTCAACACCCTTATGTAATCATCATCTATGCAAAGTAGACAAGTTGAAGCCCGCGAATACGAGAAATATTTGTCGACATAATTAAATGTAGTTTTTTCATATGGAATTTAAATTGACAATGGCCAGGAAGACCTGCAACGTTATTTTAAACGAGGGCCCGAGTGAGTGTTAAATAAAATTCCGTCCGAGGTATATACGATGATAATGCACATAACAGACTCAATATTGCTATGCAGATTTTATGAATCTTTCGGATCGCTTTACGACACCGTCGAGGATGTTTAGGGGCCAATGGGGGGACAGGAGGGCGGGAGTGCGTGATGCAGGATTTGGAGCGTGCCGGGAAAATGGGGTCATTGAAACTGCCGTCCGGGGACCGCGAGCTCTGTGACGTAGAAAAATATTCCTTTAACGTAATTTAAGCAGCGCTTTGTTAAGCGACGGCGATCGCTCTTTAGTTCCGGTTCATTTGCAACCACGAACGGACTGAAAATATTTTTACGTTTACGTTGCTGCCCGACGTTCGCCGCAACTGTAACACTTTTCTCTCTGTGTCTTATAGTGTTCCAAATAAGTTGACGAGGATTTTTGTTACGTTCAGCGTCCTTGATTGAGAGAATCTATGTTCTTTGCAAGAATAATTTTGTATCGAATATTAATCTAATTTTTTTAAATCGATTTTTTTAAATCGATTTTTTAATCAAATATTGACGTTCTATGTAAAATAATCTTGATTAAAAATTTACTGTCTCGTCATACGCAACTTAGAAATTGATATAAGTATTTTTAATTTAGTAGAAAAAAGTATTTTTAATCTTATAGTATTTTAATTTAGTACTTACAGAGGAACAGAAGTATATTTAATAATTTTAGTTAATTTTTTATTGAAAAAGTAGCATGTTCTCTGAAAGAAAATTCTGCTGTAATTTAGAGTACTGTAAAGTTTCTACAAAAAGTAGCAGGTCGATCAAATGATGTTACATATATTATATTTTAAATTGTAAGTTATATAAAAAGCAATAAAAAGTACTGAATTTGGTCAGTAAATAATACACGCAATGTTTATGAGAACGAGGAAAGTATGACTTACGTCACTACGGTTCTAGCCCATTCGATTGCGCTAATCAACGTACTTGTGAAAGAAGTCGTGGTAGAAGGGTAAAAGCGGTTCACCGTCGAACGAGGTTCGAGCAGCGGAAGCAACGGGCATAGCATCTATAAAATAAAAATAGCAAATTCCGCAGCGGTTCGCTGCGACCGGGTGGTAAGGGCCGAGTAACCGGGAAGGGTGCGACAGAAAAATGGAGTCCACTTCCTTTACGACATCCACAAACTTGAAAAATCCCGACCCGATGGACGGTAACATTTTATGAAGAAGGAAAAATCTGAAGGGAATGTAGAACGGTATCTTTGCTTAGCGAGCGTGGAGAGGAGATAGTTTAAAGAGACCGAGCTCGGGGAGGGTGGCGCGACGGCGGAGGGCAGCAACAATGGTGGCAAAATGTGCCGACATATTTCTCGCATCTTATCGCAATGGTCGCTCCCGGCGAAGGAAATTCGCGTTTTCGAGATGACGCGGGCTCGGCTCGGCTCGGCACCGGGTCCGCGTGTTCCGCGAACTATACTCTTGCCTCTGAATGGTAACTTATGCATACTACCTTCGCCGTTCGAGAACGATAATGACACGCCGCCGGTTGAGTCGATACAGTGTCGTTACCGAGCGCCGCTGAAAAATTCCCCAAGTTCGTCGTCCGCCGCGGATTCAATTCCGTTCCCCGGGCCATTCAACCAGTCAAACAATTCTGTTCGCGGGCAACATTAAGTCTCCATTGAAAATTAACGGAATTCATAAACGGGATCGCTGGATCCCAGACTGCGCTCGCTTGTAAACGCTCGGCAGCGCCGAGCGGGTTTCCAACCGTGTGCCGCGATTCTGACTAATAAAAAATTATAGCTCACGTTTCGCCCGTTCTACATCCGTCCGAATTGTTAGGCGAGCCTCGAAGGTTGACGACATGCAACATGGCTTGGAAAACTTGTCAAATGTAGTATTGCGTTTACCTCATTTGACCTTAAATGACCTGCATAACCGTGCATTGCGTTCGTTTTAACACCTGCTATCGCATCGCTGTAAGAAACCTCTCTATGAATCGTACATGTTAACAGTTGGAGCGCAGGCCACGTAAAAATACGTATTTAGTAGATTTGTGGTCGATAGCGGGTATTGTATAGTTACAATGCAATTATATACAATGTCACACATACTAGTCATGTATGTGGGACATTACATGTGTGTGTTGCGTTGTTGCTACGCTGCACGCGTAAGTTGACGGCGAAATATACCCGCAGTCCAAGTGTTAATAGGTAAATATAATAAAAATAAATAGGTCATTAAAAAAACGTCTCCTATCCCACTGGAACAACGAATGGAAGCACTTTGCAAGGCCGCACGCTCTAGAAGTCCACGAGGGATTCCTCAAGGAACTTTCCATCACAGCGAACCTCAACCGACAACAGCAAGTAGCGATAAACAGGATTAGAATAGGTCATTCCAAATTAACTCACTCCTTTTTAATTTCCAAAACTAGTCCTCCACTATGCGATATTTGCAACTCTCAAATAGCGATAAAACACATTCTTCTAAATTGTTCCAAGTACACAGAACTCCGCGCTAAATACAAAATGAAACTAAACCTCCACGATAACCTTAATAACAGCAAACAAATAGGACAAGTTATCTCATTCCTGAAAAATTCAAGCCTATACAGTAAACTCTAATACCCCCAACTAAAAGTCGTCGCTAATAACTGCAAGTGTAGTTGATGCGACGTAAAATACTATAGAAAAAAAAAAATAGGTCATTAATTTACACTTTATTAATTTATACATTTTTACTTTGGCGGTATGGTAATTAGAATGATTACCCTATCATCTATGTAAGGGTTAACTCAGAGCATCAGATTAACTCTTCGAAGTGTTACCTTCTTACGGGAAACACCCTTTGTATCTAAGTTATATCTCATACTATTAAGTGAACAGTATGAACTTCTACGACCCAAAAAACCGGTGAACCAGTTTCGCTTTTAATTAATAACGCCCGCTTAACATAGACACGAATTTTCCGTCGTTTCCAGCGAGTCCCGGCCTCGCGGCGGGATCGCCGATAAAAGAATATTCATCGGTCATTACCAGCGATGGTGTTATCGCGTCTCTAGATCTTGAACGTGGACATGGCATTAATGATTAAATGTAATTCCAGTAAATTACGCGTCGCTTCCGGCGACCGAGCCGCTTTAACAGTGGGGCGACACGAAACGTAACGCACGAACCGCACGCTCGCGAGCACGCGTCTAAAAATTCGCACGACCACATCCATTCCACGCCGTTCCACGTATCCATCGACAACAGCCGCTCCGCTCCCTCCCACCGCCGCCGCCCTCGCCTGTCCCCGAAATCGTATTTGTGCCTGATTACCTCTCTCAAAACTATCCGGGGAAAGGGGGATTGCTTTAACCGCTAATTACCAATAATTACCGGTCACGAGGCGTGCTCGTTATCGTGTTCGTCGATAGGCGTACGATACACACTCCATTTTGAATTGTTGCCCCCCGATGACTGATAGGGGTCCGACGTGACTGAAGGGTCTTTGAAAGAACAATTAAGGGCTGATGCGTTCCGCGCTGTTTTTATGCGGTGATCGGCGTCGAAAGTAACGGTGTAAATTGTTTGAACTCTATTATAGCTGTCGTTGCAAATTGCCAATGTATCTTTTCAATGTGTACATTGTCATTTGAATCATATAGATATGCAATTAATGTATACACTAATTAAAGTGACGTTCCTGTACCCTGAAATAACTGTGTCTCGTAGACTTAAAAATGTAAATAATTGTTTCATGTGCAAGTAATGATTATTTTCATTCTAGAAATCATGGTTTCATCTTTTTAAATATAAAACTTGTAATCAATTATATCTCTTAACGTTTCCATAATTACACTGTTAACCTCAAAATTCTTTAAAAATACAGTATTTCATGCAATTAAATTAAACTTAAAAAGTTGTGTTGTGTGTAATAAATTATATACATTATTAAAATTAGGAAGAACTAATTGATTAGTGTATAATTATACTTTCAAACCTGAACAAATAATCCTGTCATCCAAATATTGATCACGCGATAGTCAAAGTGTCAAGCTTTTCGTTAATTTGTAGCATTAATCAACGAGCATGGTTCAAGACGATATTAATATCCGTGGTCAAGATCGAAAGTAACATGACAATTTCGTATCAGTAAAAAAAGACAACATTTCCGAAAACGTACGACAGAAAATATAAAAGAAACACTGAGAATTTGGTTAATTCGAACGGCGTTTTCGCGAGCACTGCGTATTTAGCCGAGTAAAGGAAGAGTTGAGTACACGGCGTTGATGTTTTAAAAATAATCGTGCTTGTTACTGTCTAAATGTTGATAATATTCAATTCAATATTTTCTAAAGGGCAAAGAATTAACACGTTTAAATTAACTCGTAATAACAACCATTTTAATTCGAGCAAAAGTTGAATGGAACAACCAGAAATTAAATGTCGAGCGCATAATCTAAGGTAAAGATAATGTTTAGTTTCGGGAGCGAAATACGTTAAGTATACTTTCAGACGCTGCAATCCCCGGTCCATTAAACCAGAACAACCGAGCTGCGCTGGAACTGCAATGCACGGGATAAAACTTTGTATGCTACCAGAATCCGGTTCTACTATTTTTTTTTCTTTTTCGGCTAGTTTCATACTGGGATCCGTGTACGCGCAATTTATTGAATGAAAGCTCCGCTTCAGAAAAATAACAATAAGGAAGTTGCCGAAACTGCCTCTCTAGAACTACATTATTTCATAAACAAAGCTGTGGAACTGTCCCGTATGCAATCACGAATGTTCTCGAGTGGCGACGCCAATGCTGGGAGACAGTTGATACAGCTTCGCGATCGTTACGAGTCTAGCGACACGCTTTTGTCTTGAGACGGGAAAATTCTGTTGCCGGCGGAGAATAATAACAATTTATTTAACGTGTCTGTTCTTTGACACGGGAGAAGATGCTTTTCTTATACACTGAGAATACTCTGAACTGACGAAAATGAAAATATAAGGTATATACTAAGGAATACTGAGGAGACGGTGTAAGAAACATTGCGGAACGATGACAAATTACGAAACCAATACTTTTCTAACTAGGCAACTATTGTCGCAAATTTCACTTTCTTGGTACTCTTAATTAACAAATATGCTACTCATAGCAGCATGTTAACCCTTTGCACTCGAAGCCATTTGAACTGCATATCTAAAATAATTTTTCTGGCTTCTAGTATTTCCATTTTATATAAGAAAATTTATTCTATGCTTTAACTATATCTAAGCTTTAGCTTTAGCTATATCTATAGAAATAATTTTTGAACATGTTACAAAAATTTTAATGGCGCCGCAGAGTCGCCACCGGAGTGCAAAGGGTTAATCGTTTGAGAATTTCAGTACTTCCATTCGAAGCTCGAAATTAGATTTTCGAAATGCAAGTTTGACTCTCAGTTAAATTTCATTACTACGTGATCTAATTTTCTCTGTTGACCATCATTGTTGACCATCCATTGTTAATACTTTCCTGATGTTTTGAATGCAGATTCTGTACTAAAATTGCACAAATTGAACGTACAAGTACGATTCAAATTTGAAATATTATCAGCCATTGTTGTTATTTTTCTAATAAATATTACATGAAGCGGAAAAATCGATCTGACGATACATAAATGACACTTCGTAACACCAGACTTATGAAACGTACGCTTTTTACTAGAATTTTTCAAGTGAAAAATCCAATCGTAAAAATCTCATTCATCCTACTCAAAAATAGTATTTGAATCATTCCATTAGACAGGGTGGAATATAGGTTACCGCTCGAAGAATAGCGCGTTTATAGCTTGAGATACCGGTATAAGCGCCGCAGAATTAAGTGTCTATTGCAGGCCATAACTTCGTCCATTCTATGAATTCGTAAATGAAATTCCCGGGAAAATTCCCAGAGGTATTTTATCTAAAGTGCAATTACTTGCGGAATGTCTTCTTTCATGCACCTCGATTGATATACGATTGAATCTTTGATGATTTTTATGCATAGTTAACACGTCCAGTGTCGCGTCGATCACATACGAATGACACTAATTCTTAACAAGTTTGCAAAATTCATTTCTATTGTAATAAATACCAACAATTGAATTATTGAATATAAGATGCAATAGAGTTAAAATTATTTTAATTCTGTGGTAATTTTTGGAGTTGATTTTCAGCTTTGACGTATAAATTGTATCAATCTCGATTCTAAGTACAATAGACAAGCATTATTCATTAGTAGAGTTATCCAGCAGGGTTATCCATGAATACCTTTAGAATGTTCAGTGAGAATATCTGTCACATGCCATGTTTGTTTCTTGTTATTTTCTTTATCTTCTAACCTACAATGTTGAATAATTTTTATGGTAGACTCATACGATTGAAAAGCGTATTGAAGTTATTCAAATTTATCTTAAAAATCAATGCTCAGTAAAAAATGTGAAAAAGTGATAAAACCGGCAGATTAAAGCAGCTGGTTCTCTTCTTAAGAATTGAACATTTCTTGTAGCAATCTTTAGTATATTTGTATAAAGAATAAGAAGATCCAAATGGCATTCACGAAAAACCACTTAATCCAAACAAAATTATTGTTTAGTGTGGATTTTCATTGAAAGGCGAAATTGGTTCATTCATTTTCGTAAACGAGAGTGAAAATTGATAATTGATAAATGATAATTGATTACTTATTAATTAAATATAAAATTCAAACTAGTTTGTTCCTCAATTAAAAAAGCTTCCTATTTTGGACAGCTACTTATTTTTCCTACAGTCTGTTTTGGATAACTCTGTAGTAACTACCCCGAATTTTATGGGCCAAAATTTAACCGTGCCGCATCGTGTTCCACGAAAATTTTCAATCCGAGACTTTCATTTATTTCATCACGCAACAACCACCAGCCCAATCGCCGCCGCGAAAACCTAATAAACCTCAAAAGGTCGCCGGAGCGCGAAACAAACCTTAATGCAACGGAACAACCGCATTAACTGTAACAACATCAATTCTTTAACAACGCCGCTAGGCGACACGCGACGCTCATTCCTGAATTACAAACGAAACCTCGTGATAAATTATTAATTGGAATAAAATCGATGTAACGTTAGCGGCACCTTTTGCGTGGATAACGACAACAAAAAAAATGGGCGAACAACCCCAATAAATCTTCCCCTATTTCCGGCGTAATCCTATGGAAATGTGACGCGCGATAACGCGGCCGGCGGTCGTGTTAAAAGATATAACAAACTATCGACTAAACTATTACCGACTAAGAACAGCGCAACATTTCCCGCTTTTATTGTTAGCCTGGCCCGAAGAAAAACTCCAGCTGGCAGTAACGCGAACGACCCCCACTAACAATCTCGTAAAAATCCTGATTTTATCGGTCCGTTTCCATTCGAATGACATCGCGCGCCGCGGTTCAGCAACCAAAGAATCCGGGCCCGGTCATCGGCTACGGTGATCCGAAACGTACCTTCAACCTATAAGATGTCCAAGACGAAGCTATTTCTTTTAACTGTTTCATAACGTTACGTCGTTCTTAACCAGTTAGCTGCTTTTGACGAGTACACCCGTCGTAACATAAAACACTGTCATTTCTTCGCGGCAATTATCCTCGTCAATAACAGCTAACTGATTAAGAAGGAATATATTTTTTGGTATTTTTTATTGAGATACATATTTTATAAAAGTGTCGTATTTAAACAAAATATTAATATATATTTAGTTATATATTTTGTAAAAGTGTCGTATTTATAGAAAATATTAATATATATTTAGTTGTATATTTTATAAAATTGTTGTATTCAAACGAAATATTAAGGAAATGGATACACGTGTGTATGGATCGTGATTGCAGTGACTGTTAGCGATTTCATCAACCACGCCGGTCGATCATCAATTGAAGCCTCGTATTACATTAACCCTTTGCAGTCGGAGCCTTTTCAACTGGAAATCCAAAGTATTTATAGACTCATAGTGGTTCCATTTTATACAACATGGAGCATTTTATACATTATGGAATTAAATTTTGTGACTCGTGAAACAATTAATAGCTCTTGACAATTTTTTGAATATGAGTAAATTTGATGAAAATTATATTGAAACGTGGCATAATAATTTTTAGCGATGTCATATAGTCATCACTCGACCACAAAGGGTTAACATAACCACAATGAGTGATTTTTCCTAAATGTGGGCGTTCTTCTACCGATCGGAGAAACTGATAAGACTTGTCTTGTGTTAAGAGTCCTTTTATTTTAAAATATGTTCTACAAGTCTGCGTTCGAGTATTACAATTCTGTTCATGTGTTTCATTCGAATGATATTGTTAGTTCCGTGTCCATTAATGTCTAATTTTCTTATGAACGTAGGCAATAAAAATATCTTTAAAAATGGGGTGTTTTCGAGATATGGAAAAATAATTTGGACTCTTAGCAAGAAATGTGAGCTTTTTCAAGTTCAATTCTGCAAGAGGTATAGTTCCATGGGAAATTTTTCGCAGATGTAGTTAGAAAGGTAGTTCCAAATGGAATGATCACATAATGAGAACGCTGCATATGCAATACTAATAAAATTAACAATAATAATACTGATAAATTATGGCAACAGCAATCCGATAGTGGTACGCTGCTTATAGGAATAAAATTAACAATAATAATACTGATAAATTACGAAAACAGCAATAATAAATCTAGTACAGCAGACGTCAGGCAAACAAAACAATAATTCGTTCGCGTTTGAATGTCAGAGCACAGTGCGACGTCGAACCCGCTCGACCGGGTCTTATCAGGTTTGGCGCCGATAGCAGCGGGTGCGCGTACTCGCGCGACGCGACGGACGGAAGCGGTGTGCATACGTTACCGTTCGACCGTGCTCGCCGCCGACGACGACGCCTCGAACCGGCAGATCTGAAGTTATGATAACGCGTGAGAAACGCGCGCGACATGTTTCACCGTCGTGTTTTGTTCGCCTTTCCGAGCTGGCCAGCTCCGACCCGCTCCGGCCGACGCCGGTTGTGTTTTATCGTTACCGGCCCAACGCGGCGCCGCAACGGGGGCGACGGCTGACCCGACACGCTGGCCCGACCCGGCCCGACGCCTCGACGCCCCAACGCCCCGTTTACGCCCGATCGTTAATGGACACCGTCTGTAAATTCACTCCTGTAAATCCCGGCAAGTCCGCGGAACCATTCTCCACGGTTTTTCCAGGGTAACTGAGCATGCGACGCGCGGTCCGACCGCAGACAAGCACCCACGGGTTCGTAAGTCACCGGCCACTTACATCGGAGTACGTGGCCCCAGCGCGCCGGATTGGTGCTTCGGAATTTCATGAATGATGATGCTCGCCGCGATTCGTTGACTCTGTATGGCGCACTCGGATAGGAGATTTTATTGCCGGGTGCTAACGGCCGCCCGTGAAATATGTATCTTCATTGTTTTTAATGGCACGCGAGACCGTCGAAGGAAAAATGTGGCTGTTATACGGGGAAATGATTCAGGTGGGGATGCTCTCCTATTCTGGGTCATGTTTTTAGGCAATTTCAAGCTTGTTGACAGTTTTCTTCAAAGCAGTTTTTAGTAGATTCAATTGCAAACTTATTTCAAGCTTACCTTGCCCTACCTTTGCTATGAAGCTAGTTGCGAATGTATATCAATGGCAACAATCGTCACTTTACATACGGTATGATATAAAACTACGCAACGATGTTGTATAACGGAGGTATGTACTGTCCGTTGCTCGGAAGAAGTCCGTCATTTCGACAGATACGCAAGGAAGTATTCTGATCGCGCCACCTGACTTGCACGCTTGTGATACCATTTTTCTGTGATCTCCCTTGTATGTACTCACTTGTATTATACCTAAACTATTGATCAATTTAAAAGATTCTCATTCATGAAACGAGATAGTATTCAACCCTTCCGTCCTCTAATGAAACCGTGTTGAAGGATCGCCCTCGGAACCTACGCGTTTTGCACCACAGTCGCATGAACTGTGCCAGCGCTGGCATAAGTACTCTTGTTATGGAAGTTGTATCAATCAGAGGGGCTGGTCCACGTGAACGACCAGCGACAACGAACGGAGATTCGAGCTCATGAATGGCAAATAGCCCGAATCTACGGAATCAAACGGTTTCGCGGTCGAGCAGACAGCGCCGACAACGGTGCGCAACACGTTCCTCGCGGTTCCTCGCAAACTGTCGAATTAAAGATCGAAGCATCGTCGGCGAACAATGCGTCGGTTCATGCTCGTTAGGTGTTGAACGCGTCGCGTCGGCACGCGATACACAAAGAGAAAGACAGCAAGAGAGAGAGAGAGAGAGAGAGAGAGAGAGTGAGAGAGGGAGACAGCGTCGCGGCGCCGCGCGTCCTCGTACCGAACGGCTAATGAAGTCGCAGTTACGTAGCACGCGTTTCACGCTGTCGGCATTGTCGACCGGGGGAGGCGTGCACGGGAATAGAAACAGAGACTCGTTACATTGTTCGGTTAACCTGGCGTCGTTTTGCATGTACGTGCACAATTTTCCTCCTCGTACGAACTATATCATCGCGATAAGGTCGTGCATCCTGCGCTGTTCGGTTTGCCGCGTCTTCTCCCACGCGAGTTCGCCGCTTCTATCGACGCGCGAGTGCCGCCAGTAGACTGCCGCACGTAAACATTATGCTCATTTACTTCGCTCTGTCTATTTCGAAAGTTTGCTCTCGGCACAAAAGGAACTAACTCGCTTAGTTTCTGCTCGCCGTTTTTATTTCGGAAGTTTGCCGGACGCACAGGTGCACGAGGTGTCGCAGGGGGCTTTCTCGTTTTGCTTCGTTTTATGAGCCCCATATCTAACCGAAGCTTCTTATTTTCATAGTGTCTCGGTGTATTCTAAGTTATGGAGAATATTCTTCGGTTATTATGGCAACCGGTAACTCTTGATATATATTGTAGTAATAATATATTATAGATATTTATTAATTGTGGATTCAATAGAAATTAAGACTATATTGTACGATAGTTGCGCGGTTCAACAACTTGTCAATCTATTACTACAACATATAAATACAACTTTCGACTTTATACGACCACGACGACTCTCTACTTTTTACAACTTAACTTGCGACCCCTTCGCACCGACTTTCAACACAAGAATCTCCCGTTTCAATCTCGGCTCGGCTTTTTATACATACCTGCCTCCCATTCCTTAATTTTTACAACCCCCAGATGTGGGCATTCGCGTGGGCATCGGTACTCACAACTTGAGGCAGGTCAACATCGCTTTTCTTTTTACAATGTATGTCCTTAAAACTACTCTTAAAATTATCTACAGGGTGCCGAAATATTCCCGATACCACAATATTCCATGTCCTTTATAAAATACAGTATTTATTCTTGGTAGTAAAGCACGATCTATGTAAGAGAATAGTGAATGTAAAATCCTGTATCACCTCGTGCTTTTACGATGCTGATCATTTGCCCGCGGAACTTGATGCATTAACCAGTTAGGTACGGCGCCCCCTTTCAAGAGCGTGGACCTATATGTGTTGCGAGAATCAAGCGCTGACGGGTATATTCGTGAAACATAGCTAACTGGTTAATGGCAATCGTGGATACGCGAAGTACAGGACGGCGAGGATATCGAGAGAATGTAAGAATCTTGGAACACTATTTGTTATTTCTATTTAGCTCTTATTTTATACGACCTCTGCCATTAATTCTTATTTTACATAAAACTCCCCGGTCTACTTATCACGGTTACGCAGACGATAATTCAACAGGGCATTGAAATAACAAACATGAAATCCACATACCAAAATATTCACCTTCGATACTTCAGGTACATAATACGTGCACTTAATTATGTGCGCCCTAATTGAGTTCCCACTGTAGCAAATCATCCGCAATTTACCAGGTTCGTCCTAACTGTTCCGTATTATAATTTCGTCGGTGGAATACACAAGAAGTAAACTAATTGGATTTCCATTACCTAATTTCGTCCATAGCCGGAACTTTTGAAATGCGGCATGTATGCGCACGCCACAAAGCCGTTCATGTTATCCGGGCCGGGGATCTTGTTTTCTCGCCGACGTTTCCGTCGTCAACGCATTCGCCGGCCCAGAGGGTATCTAATAAATCTACGTCGGGGAGACGAAAGCTCCTCGTTAGACGCGGACGGTTCCGCGAAAGCTTCTTTCGTGGATCTGCCGACACTGGAATTGCCCCAGAAAAGTTGGCTCGCGAGGAACCGGGCATAAAATTATTTTTCCTCATCCGAGCGTCGCGACGCTTCCCTTTATTCGCCGGTCTTAACGCGGCGGCGTTCCGGCTCCACTTAAGACGATTTCCCCGCGAAGACTGTACCCGTACTGCGACTTCCGGTCACTGCTAGTTGGAGAACGGCGATTCGATCGGAAACTGTGAACAGATCAAAGTGAACTAAGAATGTTGTAGTATTAATTTAAAGTTACTAGACTTGTTAAAGACAGGGGAAGCCTTGCGTTTGGCTTTTATGTCTTTCAATTGACGTACGAGATTTTTATTTTGTACGAAGATCTGCTATCTGGCATTGACTGTTCCCGACTTTGCCGATTCTGTACTTTAAATAATTTTTCTCTAATGTCGCGTCTTGTTTGTTCTACTTCGAATTGTATGATCAAGCTATGATGTAAACATCTTTCTTGTTGCATGTACATTGCGCGATTGAGAACTGAGTTAAGTTATAAGTTACCGAGAAATACCGAATGCATTTTTTAATTTTCATTACAGGCTCGGATAAAGGAGTGAAAAAACAACAGTATTTTACGTCCTATTCCATAACAATGTTTTATTTAGAATAATTTTATTTACTATTAGCAATATTAAAATAAAAGAATTTCAATAATTGTAGAAGTAATATAACTAGTATAATTGTATAATCACTCCCTCTAATATTAACAGAATAATTGAAGTCATTTAGATCAGTTTGACAAAAGTTATACAATTTTAAAGGTGTTGACTCAATTTTGCTTCCCGTAAATCTATACGATAAGTCTGTATTGACTTACGCTACTATGATCCTAACCCAACCAATCGTGTATTCTATTGACAGAGATCTATTTTTCCCTGAAGAAATTGTGACAGTGACATTCAATCAACAATTCCACCTATATGCAAGAATCTTTAACTTACGCGACAAACTCGCGTTATTAAACATCGTGAACGCACTGATTACTCAGGGTAGAAAAATCATCCCAGTCTTCCGTGGCAAGGGTGACAGGTTCGATCGTCGAGCATCTGATTGTTCGCGAGCAGGACGATTCAGGAAAGCGCATTAGCTTAATGGACATAATGACTAGTGCTGGTGCAAAATTCCGTAACGTCGTCTGACGGGCAGCCGGGCGAACGTTCACGTGTACACACGCGACGCACGTACCGAGCGATCGAATAGAAACGTTGTGACATATTCAGGCTATCGTTTAACGAACCTGACGAGACCGTGCTTTCGGATCGTGCAGTCGGTTCCCCAACCGGTTCGTGAATCGCGTCGCACCTCGTCGCATCGCACAATGCTTGACGACCATCAAGAATGAGCTCATATTAAAAAGAGCTACTTTGTGAATTAAAAATAGTGGTGGTAACTTGATTCACTACTGATTAACTCTTTGGACTCGAAGCCATTTTAAGCTGATATCTAAAATTGCTATTTTGACCAGTTGTAGTGTAGTACTTAGTATAATTTGCGCTTGTGCGGTTGAGTCTTGTATCTCGTAAAACAATTACGCTTTTAACAGAAGGGTCTTTAATAATATCAACATTATTTTGTTAATTATAACAATTTTCATTGGCGCTTCATAGGCACCACTCGAGTGCAAAGGGCTAATATACCGGGTGTTGGGGCGTCACGGCGTCGATCAGTATTAGCGACGAAGTATGACGCTATAGGTGTGGACTGTATAAAATGTTGACTTGGAATTTAACTCACAAAACTTATTTAGCCTACTATAATACACTTTGGTCTTAGGTTTTAGAATTCTACGACAGCTCTATCGTCTGTATCTATGCTACGTGTTCTATACTATGTTCGATTCTATTACCTGTTCGAATCTGATCTCTATTCGATTCTGTTATCGTCGCACTAGCTTTTACTAAAGCTCGGTCGCAGGATAAATTTGGTAGAGGTGGAAAAAATGTCTGAGTAGGGATAGGAAGAAACTCTGTAGTAGGGGGTGGTTTCGCAACGTTTGACAGGGATTTCTTCCAGGTCTGACTCTACCGTAAAAATAGCCGTTCGCGGAACTAAGAATTTAGGAACCCCCGAGGTTTATGATGCCAGCATTTGCTATTGAGTCCGAAAACAAGAGATTGTAAACCGATAAAATATGCGTCGCGCGAAATATTAAAATTACTTGATCGTTCGGTTCCTCAAAAATAGCCTTTTACCATTACTAGCACCATAAACTGTAAATTGGTCTTCCTTATTTAAAGATCGTTCTTGAGGCCCTATGTCCAGGACTCAGCACCGGGCGTACCACAATTATTGACACTCCGGGAAATGAGGGGTTCCTGAGGCCATTTCAAGTAACCTTTTCCTTTGCTAAAATACAATCCATGATATTGTTAACGAGTTATTAATGAAAAAACAGTGGGGAATGAGAGGCAAGCGCGCGAGATTCAATCTGCTACTACGCGCGTAAGCCACCGAGCTGAAGCCTATCTTACTCCGGGAAACGACGGAAAGAGAGAGCTGGGTTCAGACTTTGAGCCGCGTTCGAACTAACGAACAAAGATTTTATGAATTTTCTATTAATTTCAAAAGTTTAACAAATATTCTTAATAAAAAAACGCATCTATTCAGTTGATCCAGAAGTTGCGATTCACATATATAAAACGGCATAGGTGACACTAACGTTTACTATCGTAACCCTTAACGCAACCCTTGACATAACCTCAGACGGTGCAACAGGTAAACCTGACGTAACATGAAACCCAGCATCACGTGAGCCCGACATAACCTGACGGTGACTCATCCTGCCTGACATATCTCGGAGTTTGAATGATTTTGGTACACCCTGTATAATTGCTAAATATCGCTTTGTTTGTTACAAGTCCAAGCGAATTAATTTAAGCTACCCTAAACAATTTGAAAGTAATTTTTCTCATCAACGAAATTCACGTATTTAAAATTGTTAAGAAGACTGAAATGGCGACTTTTGTGTACTAGAATAAGCAATAAATTATTTAAGTAGCAGGTCAAAATTCTTATATAGTTTATAGCTTGAGTATTGGTACGTAACTTGTTTGGTATGTGTTTGAATGAGTTTTATCCTGTTACATATAATTTGGTATTCCCTGCAGCAACTTGGAGAATCCATAAGTAGCTGCGACTTTTCCAGTTTGCTTGCGTCTATGGACTCGAAGGCATAAACAAGCTGAATGACCTTCCACTTTAATCTCCCAAGGGAAATATCTTAAAAAATACGAAAAAATACTTGAAGACGTGCAGATATGGAAGACCGGTTTCATATATTTTATGAAGCACAGTTTCAGGACAGAAAACGAGGAGAGGACTGTACAGTAGGGTTGACCTTATTTTTCGACTATTTGAATTTTCGTCGAGCTGCTCTCAAAATTATAGGACTAGATGAAAAATAACCTATGCAAAGTCTGAGAACATGTTGCAGCATACATAATATGAATAAAAAGTAATTTTAAAATAATTAAGGAGGAGTAAGAAATTATTGTATAATTTAATATAATATATGATATAATATAATATTCTCATTGCATTAAAACGTGTATAACCAAGGTCCACCCTACTGTATAATGATAGACGTATTAAAAGATTTTTGTTACAACTCGTATGCTCATCTTAAAAGCCCTAATTTCTTAAAAGATAAAGTACTGTACGTTATTTGCCAGAAATAGAAAATTTCAGGCATTACCGATTTACCTGCCGCTTCTTCGAAAAATCGATTACCGTGTATCGCGTGGCGTCGATAGTTCGCAAACACAGACATTTATGAAGCCTATGAAAATTTCAGCGGAACCCGCTGCTGCACACGCATCGGGCACCGATCCGACGTGTACACGCGCCCGTTATTTATCTGCGCTCCGCGAGTGCGGTTCTCCTGGTGGACGCGGAAAACACCGCTATTATGAATAACCGATGGAAACCATGAACGGGACCTCGCGCCGGTTTCCCTCGATTTCGTGTTAAACGCGCGAGCCGTGCCATTGTAAAAACAACCGAGTGCTTCGCTTGCATTATTTCGCCTCGATGCCCGGCTATCCGCGGCGATAACGGTCGCGTATAGAGTGCGCGATGAATTTAATTCGAGTCGCGAGCTCTCCCAACAACGCCCACGCGGCTGACGGTAATAAATGATAATTGAGGAGCCAGCCTGTGAGCGGAGCCAAAGGCAGCGTCTGCAGTCGCTGCGGAGGCGCGGCGCACGGAAACTACGATGTTGCCATCGGTTCTTGGTATTACGGATTCTAGGGCATGCCGGATTATCCATGGGCTGGATTATTTGATCATCCTAATTATGGATAACCCAGAAACAAGAGACCACGATCGAACCAACTCAGAACACAGAGACTCGAATTACATAGCCGCGCGGCTGCTAGAGTTGAAGTGGATCAACTGCGGACCCATGGAATTGAATCGGGCCGACGCGGGGGATCTAGTCGATTTACGCTCGAAGGAGAGTTTGGGGGTCGGTGGACAATGTCCAGGTTGCCAAACCCGGCGATACGTGTTTCGGAGATCAATTTGCATGAGTCCAAGATCAGTACACGAGGGATTCTTTGTTATCTCAGGCGTCAACTATCAAGCATCTTTAAACTCGTGTATGTAATTTCAAGAATCTTAAAACCCGTATTTGAGGATCAATGAAATCCAAATTATAGCATGATACAAATTCTCCCATTGCACAAGATGGAGGTCGAAAAATCTATACCTAAGGCTATACCCAAACTGGAAATATAAAAGTCTATGAATGCTGACCGTCGAAATTTAAATTCTAACTTTGAAGATCCATGTCAGAAAATCTATATTCTTTTTAGTTTAAAACTTCGACAATTGAAAAACAGTGACCAATGAAAGGCAAGCTCAGCTAGCGCGATGCGATCGTGCTAATGTGCAAGCTTGAGCTTCATGCGCTCGTTGATTCGGTGACTTTGCGTCAGCCGATCTCGCCTCTCATTGGTCAGTATATATCGTTAATAACTCGTAAACAAAGCCGTGGATCGCATTTTTGCTAAGAAATAAATTTTTGAAATGACTTCAGAAACGTCTCATTTCCCGATTATGAGTGACTTTTGGGACATGATGTATATTAAAGCTATATTAACACGTTCTGTGCTACGTGTACCATCGACGGTACATGCTTACACGTTTATTTAATACGCTGAAAAATAATATATAACAAGCCTAGAATTCAAGAATTCCCACCACAAGAATGGATAGTAATGAGATTATTTTATTATTACATATACGATAATTGAATTGCTTATTTTGAAAGTGGTGTTAGTCCATTTAAAAAAAAAATGAGATATTATGTAATTCATGCTGAATTCAATGTAAATTTTTTATGTATAACTAGTCCGTGTTTAATTTTTCCGCAATGAATGCGGAAATTTAGGAATGTGGAATGGGGGAATGTGGAATGTAGGAATGTTTGAATTTGAGAATATACATTCCACAGGATGTATGGATGTCCATAGATGTAGAGGTTGAAGGTGCCTGAACCATATAGGTTTGAAATGAATCGGACTGGTCCATGCATGTTGAGCCTGAGGGTGCCTGAACCAAAGAAGTTTGTCTTGAATTGGACTGGTCCATGAATGCAGAAGTTGAATGGGTTTCTGTTACCTGTCACTGGGAAGCTCTCTTACGCACACTTTCTTTGCGGAAATATGACGTAATATCGCACTTTGAACAAAATATATCACCAACGCTCACCACTTTTCTAAAAATGTTTGAAAATTCCGTAGCCTGAAGTGATGTACGTACTATCTTCCTCTGACCACGCACTGTTCGAAGTGCCCGATTACAAGCATATACCTTGTAACGAGACTTTTAGACATTTTGCAAATGTTTGAAATGCGTGCGATTGAAATGTTACTTCTTTGGAGTATATACTGCAAAGTATATACCAGATGTATATACAAAATCGTGTGAAAATATACAAAAGAGTGAACGTTCGCGACGTGTGCCGTTGGACGAGTCGCAATCATGTAAAGTTTCCTTATAAATAAAATGTGTTTTCGAAAAAAGAACTTAGCCTCCAACGGGATTTGAACCCTAGCCCAGCAGCACCGAAATCGTACGCTCTAACTATTGTGCTAACCGATTGAGTTGTAATGAGCGAAAACATTTCGGCATACATTCCGCTCGTTACAATTTTTATGTTCGCTTAATTTGCATTTTCGGGGTTAAAAAATTATTTGTTTCGATGCAATAACGTTTTAAATTACTTAATCCACACTCGCGGTAAACTAAAAAAGTAGTAGCTTCATTCTGACAGCAAAAAACATCGACACATTGGGTTTTCATTTTTTTTGACGATGTTGCAGGTTAGCAAAAAATCTGAGCAAAATTGAGTACACGAGCCGTGATAGTACCTTATCAGGGAATTAATATAAAAGTGTTGAATATAATATAAAAGTGAGAAATCTTCAATTTTCCGATTTTTTGGGGTTTTATCATTTTTGATATTATATTCACAGCTTGCAACTGAAAAATCTGAAAAAGTTCTATAACATGCGGCTTAATGTCCAAAATAAGCCAGATTTTTTTCGAAATTTTAGAAAGCCGCTACAGGTGGAAAAATGCCGGAAAACCGCGAAATCTGAAATCTAACTACCCTCACGGACAAGTTACAGGGTTAAAATTTTGCACAGATGAGTTTTTATTGGTCAGCTATTGAACGGTGTATGACTAATTGAAAAACCTCTAAGGGCAGTTTTGACCATCTTAATCGTCTATGCCCTTTATATATAAATTACATATTGATAAAACAGTAGAAACATTATCAGACTCCATATAATTTGCCTAAATCTTTTAATTCACAGATATGTTAACCTTTAATTTTTTCGAAACAAGAGAAAATGGACTTACACCACTTTCAAAATAAACGGTCCAATTAATTGTTACATACAGTATACCAAGTTTTAGTAAAATAATAAATGAGTAGATTGAAAAGTCGTGTAAACGGAAGGAGTCGGTATGGAACGTGTTAAAACTACATTGAACAAATCAAGAGAGTCTAAAATATTACGTAATTATCTCACACGTTCGTTCATCGATCGCAGAACGATTCATCGCGATTGGTAAATAGCTGTACACCGGCGGAGAGATACGAGGTCCGTTCTTTTCTCTTGTACACGAGGGAACAGTGATCATTTCTATGCAGCGACGTAGGTAGGGTAATAACGATCGCTCACGTCCCATCACGATCGTTCAGGAAAAACCAGCCAGGACTTATCGGAAATATCGCTTATCGATACTTTTTTAATGTCACGGACGCGGCAGCGCAGCAGAAACAGGATAATACTTGGAGATCGGCGAAAGACGGGTTAAAGGGACGAACGGTTTTCGCTCCAGCTGTTTCTAATCGGCCAGAAGAATATCGCTGCGGCACTGAATGCGAGCATTGCCTAGCCCTCCTTAGAGAGAACGTCGAACAAAAACACGGCATCGTGGTTTCTCGTTCGCGGGTTCTTTGAGAATGCAGCTATCGAGAGCAAGAAGGAATCGATCGCTGATGTAACGCTGATGTAACGCAACCGCAATTATACTTTGTCTTGGTGTTCTTTAGCTTCTCGTGATGGAAATAAATAAAGAACAGAGATAGCATCAAGTTCACATATTACTGTATGCATATAAATTTATCTATTGTCTATAACTTTATTCTGGCTATAACTGGCTATAACTGATATTGTATTTTAACAGAAAAATACTTTGTGGTAATGGTTCTGGTTTCTTGGTAGTTTGTGAATTAGTATTCAGTTTTATAACTAACTCATGACACTTGAGCTATCAAATAAATAAACTGCGGATTTTATGCGTTTGTAATGACAATAGATAGATCAAATATGAAAGAATAAATGTATTGAAAAATTCAGATACATTGTTGGATTAAATCTATAACTATTAAGGAAGGAAATAAGTGAATGGGTTAAAATTGTAGACTTCGTCTTCAAATATATCGGAATCTTTTCACATAAAATTTTGTCTTCTCCGTGTATTTTTTCAATAAATAAGAAATTGCGCTATTTAGTATTCATTTACTTTATTCAGATCCCATCTACGCTCTCCTTTTATTTTACCTGCATTAAAGATCATTTTATAACTCTAAAACGTGGATATCCTTTGTAATTGTACAATTGTATATGATCAGAAATTCTTCGTCAAAGATTGCCGCAAGAGAGCATAACTCTGAAAACTTTCGAACGTTTCGCAAATGCGACACATTAATTCATATTCCTCCGCCTCGCGTAATCGCAGAAGTTGTCAATTCTGGCACGAATAAGCGGAACAACTGCTGCGCGCCGTCGGCCGCACTTCGTCACCGAGAATATGTCTCTGTCCGTTCTGGAAACTGGCGTACACATTCGCGCGGGCGTGTGTACAAAGAAAAAATGAGCGCGCCTGGAGCCGGAATTCGCACCAAAAATGTTTCATACATCCTCGCCTGTGTACCCTTGTTCCATCCGAACGAATGCATGGAAGAGTAGATACACACCGGTATCGGAGATATCGTTTAACGATACCGAGCCGATAGGATCGCGAATCGATGGACGAGCTCGTCGAAACCCCCTGTCAACCGAGGAACCGTTCATCCATAGGCAGGCCAGCGGATCTTCAAAAGCGTGCCCGGGGAATCACAGAAATGCACGGCGGCCCGGCCTGGCCCGACCCCGGTCCGACAGTTCCAGTAACGCGATGAAAAACACGCGAGCCAGCGCGGCGCGCGGCGCGCTTGCTCATGGGAGAAAAAGTGTGTCGTCGACGAGCACCGATGAGAAATATGGATAACGGGGGAAAAGCCGGCCGCGTTACGGTTCTATTAATCTCGCGGGTACGAGCGCCGCCGCCCGCCTCGCGAGGCAAAGAGCTCGCTAATTTTTGGGATTACCGCGACGTACACAACAGGTTGTTCTTAAAGCGCCGGCAACAGTTCCTGAGAGGCAGCTTCATAAAACAACTGCGAATATGCTGAAACCGAGATTCAGTAGTTGCCCGGCTGTGTACACTCGGCCGCGGTTCCGCCCTTTTCGATCTCGCTAATGTTTTCTTCTTCCTGTTTGCTATGCGGTTCGCTGCGGCGCTGCTCCGAGATCGCCGGACGGCCCGTGCGCGCTTTTTCGAGCACGTTCGATTTCTGAATTTTCCTCGCTACTCGTTTTACCCGTGTTTCGAGCACACTTGGCGCTTTTAATGCCGAATCCGACTATACGATAAATTTCATGAAATTAACGCGTTCGACGAAATAAAAATTGGAAGGTTTTATTTACGGATTTGCTGTCGATGTTAATTCTAATGTAGGCCATGTTCGACCTTTTTGAGTACAAATTAATCCTTTTGTAGATACCATATATAAATTTCTGCAACATTTTGCAAATTAAATTGAGTTCGCCGCTAATCAGAGTAGGCTCCCTTCGGTTCGATTTTAACAAATAGGAATTTTAATACAAATATTTATAAACAAGCGAATTTAATTTATAGAAGGGCGAGTTTCATTCCCAAGGAGCTAAACAATACCAGAAGAAGGATTTGATTTGATTTGACAAAAGATAAATATGATCTACAAAAGAATTTTGAGTACAAAAATGAATGGAACCTACGAAAGAATTAATCTCTATTTCAAAACGTGTATAATACTCCTCCACAATCACCAGATCTAAATCAGATTGAAAAATTAGGGGATTACTTAGATCGTCGAATCAGGTTGTCGCCAATAAAGTCCGAAGAAGAATTAAAATTGCGATTAACCGAAGAATGGTCACGTATTCCATTAGAATATTTAAATAAAATTATTTATAGTATGCCTGAACGATTAAACCATGTAATTAGGCAAAAAGGCAATCCAACCGAACCGAACAGATTATAATTTATAAAGTGTCCGAATATTTTTCCGACGTCAACATTAAGCAATAGTTTATTTAATACCAATTAACAATAAAACTATACAAATTATGTAAATAGAACTTATGCTTGTAGAATCTAAAGTAAGTGTTTTGACTTATTAAAGAACAATAAATTCATTAATTCAACAATATACAAGTAAAGATACGGAGTAAAAATGTCTCAAATACGATGGTGTCCGAATATTAATGCGGCCCACTTTAAGTCTCCACGAGGACCACGCGGAAGCGAATTAAGTCCCAGAGTTTCGATATCCAGAAAGCGAATCTTTCTGGTTATTAGCCAATAAGTTCTGCAACATTGTGCAATAGGAATCTATCCGTGGGAATATCTATAAAGCTAGCTGCTGGTCGGGCTCGCATAAGACGTACCCGTGAGGGAGTTTCCGTTCCGAATGGCTGACAGAACACCGCCTATCCCGGCGGACATATCGTTGCCTATTATCGCGTACCCTGCGGTTTTAACCTATCGTGGCGGTCGCATAAGAGTGCTAAGAGAAGTTTCGCCCTCGCTGCCGACGCGACGGTCTTTCCCTACCGTTTTCTGTACACCATCCCCTGCTAGATTTTGTCTCACGGCCGGCAGCTCTCGTTTCCGTCGCGATAACGGAGGCCTGTTTGTAGAACGCATTAGGCTCCTCCACTTTCCCCTGGATATACATATTTCGCTACAACGCTGAATTCTCAGTTTCGCGGTGCCATCTGCGCCTATTTATCAAACGCGCGAACGATTATGGGAAAACTTCTCGGGTAATTATTGCGGAACGTGTTAGGGATCCCAGGTGATATTAAATCGCAGATTTAAGAACGTTTTCGGGAATGATTATTGTCGACTCGGATACTTTGTGCCTTATCTTGGCCCTCCGTTTCGAGTCTCGAATCTGTTAATAAGTTAGGAATTAATTTCTAAAAATATTTTAAACGATAATGCTGTTTCAATTAGCATTCCTAAATAACTGGTTTATGATTTATCATTCTACAATTCATGATATAAAAATGTTTCTGTGAGAAATTCTTACTTCTAGTAGATTAAATCGTGTCACTCATGTACTGATTTAAAAATAGAGTAGCAGATAATTTAACTTAATTTTTCAATCTTAATTGCGTTATATAAAATAGTTTAATTAAAGCGTTATGTCAAGGTTATGTAATTAACCCTTTGCACTCGAAGCCATTTTAAGTGATAACCTGAACAAATTTTCCTGGCTCATAGTATTTCTATTCTATGTAACAAAGTGCACTTTTATGCATACAAAATTGATTTTTCTGATTCCTACCAAGAATTTTACTCCTTAACAATTTTTTAAATCTAAGCTTTTTTGGTATAAAAATTATCTTAGGACGTGGTAGAACAATTTTAGTGGTGCCGAAGTGTCACCGCTCGAGTGCAAAGGGTTAAAGCGGTAGGGGATGTTATCATAAAAATGTTCCATTCTAAAAGTTGGTCTTAGAAGATAAATACAATACTTCAAAAGCAACCAGCAAACGATAATTTCTAGAGATAATCTATTCTAACAATAAACGCCAGAGATCATTTATCACGAATGAAACGTCGACTATCCTTAAGTTACCGTTTCCATGCGCCTTAAGCAAACACTTGTTTGTACCACACGAGAACCATCGGACACGCTACGATTACCTTGGGAGCAGTTTCAGAAAATTTGTTTCCCAGAACTCGTTGCACCGTTATCCGGTAAAGCCTCAATCAATATTCCATGGATATTTTCCCCGTAAGTTTTTCATAAACCGTTTATGCCAGTTTAGTATTATTTCCACCGGCGCATCGGCGAAGTTTCACCGGCAAGTTCGTGCATTAACCCTCTCCATTACAAGCCCGTCGTTACTTCTGCCGTATCGTAATTACGAACAGCGGAACGGGGTAAAGAGACCGCGTCGCCTTTCAAAAATTAGCCGACAGATAATCGGGATCATCGGGCGTTTTAACGAGCCGAATTTCGCGGCGACGTAACAGCGGTGTCGTTATTTTTCGAGTGACCCCGATCCGGCCACCACCGTGGATTTTCATTAACGAACTCCCGCGTGACGAAATTTCTATGGGATGATTCGCGGGGAACACCGTCGAGCGAGTATCGCGCGTCGGCGAAAGGGCCCCGTTGTCTACAACCGCCAGCATTAGAATAAACGAGCACTGAAAGTGTAAATAGGGCTCTTATGGGAATTACCGCAGCCTTAGGTGAACATCGGCCAACTGAACTTAAGTAATGTATACCCGCAACAATTTTCTCCGCCGGCGAACTCGTATTAGCCTGTGAAGTCCGGCGATTCGTTACATTATCTTTAACGATGAATTAGTGCTAAGTTTTCCGCAAGAGTTTCTCACCGCCTCGATCCACGTTGCGGAAATATTCGTCATTAACCGACGGCCTAGTAAAAGCCCGAATGATATATTTGAGCGCGGTTGACGGCGCATTTTGGCGGTTTCCAGTGCAAAGTTTGAACCGCACCGCGATTACCTAGCTATGCGAATATCCTATATATGTATAGGTATGCGCATGTATAGGTACGTATATATATTGGTATATATATAGAGAGAGACGTGTATATTCTATGTAGTGTAACCCAGGAACGAAGCAGGTATCATCAGGGATCCATCCTTCGGGATTTCGAGCATTCGGCAGCCGCAATCCGCGAGTTTCACTGACTCCGACCGGGAGTCCGTAAAATCTCGAATGTATTTTGCAGCGGCAGCAGAAAGGAATTGCCCGACGGTCTGCGT